>NC_048301.1:86001387-86126336 GCF_013100865.1 Trachemys scripta elegans
GAATTGTTGGAGCAAATTAACTGGATGTGTTCACTCTGGTAAGCTCTGAAATAATCAACACTCCTTTGCGATGAATAAGGCAGTTCAAAGCTATTGTTGCAGGCTATTATTTAGAGACACACAAGGAAATCAGTATATCAATTTGTATTTTCTTCACAAATAAGAATTGTAAGAACTAGAAAAAAATTTTTCTCCGCCGATGGAAGCACAATTTGGTGGCAGTGAGTGAATTCTATGGCCATGGAATTCACAGGGTCCTGGTTATGATAAAACTAACTCTTAAATAGGTCTAGAATAGGACAAGGATTTCACCTACTGTTTTTAAAACAGAAGTCCAGTAGCAGATTTTAAAAAATCACTTTTTTACATCTCTGATTTCCCCACACTTTGTAGAATAGCCACATATGGTGGTGACAGGAAACAAAACCTTCCATCTGCTTAAAAGACATACTTTACAATTCTGAAAGACCGGATTGTTTACAAGTTCAGTAAATAAAAATACTGATAGAAACTATTGCCTTGTAAAACACATAGCAGAAAAGGAATAGTCAAATTTGCTTTGAGTTTTCAAAGATATGTTCTAGTTCAGACCCAGATTTTGCCACCCTCAGGATTTGTTTACACATGAAAGTTATTCCTGAATAAGGTAGTGTGTGAATTTAAAGTGCAATAGAATAATTGTATATTTTACCCAGTTATTCTGGAATAAGAGCACCTATTTCTATTTCATCTTAATATCCTTTCAAAATTTGTGAAAAGAATTAGAATAAGAGAATATTCATAGATTAATAGATTCTAAGGCCAGAAGGGACCATTGTGATCATTTAGTCTGACCTCCTGTACACAGACCATAGAACTTTCCCAAAATAATTCCTAGAGCAGACCTCTTAGGAAAAAAAATCCAATCTTGTTTTAAAAATTGTGAGAGGTGCAGAATCTATGCTGACCCTTTGTAAACCGTTCCAATGGTTAATTACTCTCTTTGTTAAAAATTGTGCCTTATTTCCCATCTGAATTTTGTCTAGCTTCAATTTTCAGCCAGAAGAAGTGCCAGGTTTTGATGAGGGAGCCAGCGCATTGCAAGGAAGCATGGGGAACCCCCTTATCAGACAGTGTCTTATATGAAAAACAAAGTTGATTTTCTTTTTTAGTGATTCTGTAGTTTCCGCATCAGAGTGTTGGTCTTTTAAGACTTCTGAAAGTATGCTCCCACCTCATCCCTCTCAGATTTAGGAAGGCACTTCAGATTCTTAAATCTTGGGTTGAGTGCTGTAGCTATCTTTAGAAATTTCACATTGGTATCTTCTTTGCATTTTGTCAAATTTGAAAGTGTTCTTAAAACAAACATGTGATGGGTCATCATCTGAGACTGCTATAACATGAAATATATTGCAGAATGCGGGTAAAACAGAGCAGGAGACATACAATTCTCCTCCAAGGCATTCAGTCACAAATTTAATTAACGCATTATTTTTATAACAAGCATCATCAGCATGGAAGCATGTCCCCTGAACAATAGCCGAAGCATGAAGAGGCATATGAATCCTTAGTTCATCTGGCACTTAAATATCTTGCGACACCAGCTACAAAAGTGCTATGCGAATGCCTGTTCTCACTTTCAGGTGACATTGTAATTAAGAAGTGGGCAGCATTATCTCCCATAAATGTAAACAAACTTGTTTCTCTTAGGCCTTGGCTACACTTACCAGCTAGTTCGACGGCTGGAAATCGAAGTTCTGGGTTCGACTTATCGCGTCTAGTCTGGACGCGATAAGTCGAACCCGGAAGTGCTTGCCGTCGACTGCGGTACTCCAGCTCGGCGAGAGGAGTACCGCGGAGTCGACGGGGGAGCCTGCCTGCCGCGTGTGGACCAAGGTAAGTTCGAACTAAGGTACTTCGACTTCAGCTACGTTATTCACGTAGCTGAAGTTGCGTACCTTAGTTCGAATTGGGGGGGGTAGTGTAGACCAAGCCTTAGCAATTGGCTGAACAAGAAGTAGGACTAAGTGGACTTGTAGGTGCTAAAGTTTTACATTGTTTTGTTTTTGAGTGCAGTTATGTAACAAAAAACCCTACATTTGTAAGTTGCACTTGATAAAGAGATTGCACTACAGTACTTGTATGAGGTGAATTGAAAAACACTATTTCTTTTGTTCATTTTTACAGTGCAAATATTTGTAATAAAAATAATATAAAGTGAGCACTGTACAATTTGTATTCTGTGTTGTAATTTTTAATAGTGTGATTAATCTGATTAATTTTTTTAATCATGATTAATTTTTTGAGTTAATTGCATGAGTTAACTGCTATTAATAGACAGCCCTACTTCTAATTGTTTTCAGGTAAAATGACACAGTTCTGTGCCTTGCTGCATTGACGGCGCAAACACTGCATTTAAATCATTAAACCAGCATTTAAGTGCAAAACAACAAGGAATGTTAAAAATATTTAAAGAAGCAACGAAGACAGAACATGAAATGAATTATATGATATACAATAATGAATGGCAGTTATAGTCCCATAAATAAAAAGAATGAAAGCAAAACATAAAATTAATATGTGAATAAATTAAATGATGCTCGACTGCATATAAACATGGCATATGATCAGATACAGCTTTAAAGTGTACACCAAAATAATTTAACTTGCATACAGACAACATTTAAACTCCAAAACGTATACTAATATTATAAACCACATGAATAATGGACGTATATTTCATAAGAAATGCAATTTAGCACTTAACTTTCAGGAGGCAGCATACACTTTTCATCATTGTCTGATTCTTGAAAAGAAGTCATCCAGGAGACTTGCAATGTCCAATTCAAAGATAGAGTTCTTATGAATATGCAGAAATGCCAAGTGATTTAGACATTCTTGACCTATTGTCATTTGCAAATAATTTTTCGGTCTGTGCAGGCAACTGAATGATTGCTCAGCGGTGCAGGTTGTAGACAGAATTGTGTAGAACAATTTCAGGAGAATTGTAACTTCTGACAACATGTCACTCATGCCTTCATTTTGTTTCAGAAATTGCTTCTCTTAGCTCACCAAATTAAGCTGGCAATTTCTCAATCACAAGTATCACTCAACATTTCTAAATGAAGAGAGAGCCTCTCCGTGTTAATGTCACCATGGAAAGCTTCACTTATTGGGACAATGTTCTGTTTTGAGCCATTTACTGCATCACTTATATGCTTCTCCAGTTTTACTGCGAATGTAAAGCTTTTAATTGAAAACCTCCATTCAATGACAACTATGCAAGCATCAATGATCCTGACATATATTTGATGAAAATACTCTTTGGGGTCACTGAAGGTGTGAAGACGGCTTCCATGGTCGAGCTGTCGCAGTGGCTTGCATTTTCTCAGATTGCCTTATCTACTGTTGTTTCCCAGAAGTGATTGTATGATGGGTTGGTGCGCATCCCACTCAACACCTCTTGCAACAGCTTTCTTCATAACATTTGCCAATAACATATTTGGGCTTTGAATTTTTATATTAGGATCCAGGGATTTCACAAGAACTGTTAGTGTAAGGTACATTGAAAAAGATTGAAGTTGCTTCGAGAATTCACTGCATTTTGAGCCAAATTCATCTGAAGAGTGACTACATTCATCCAGGCAGTTCACCATGGCCTCATAGTTGTTGAGCAGTGATTTAATGCTGCTGATCCTTAGTGTCCATCTTGTTGGGCACAATGGTCATAAAGAAGCCTCTCCTTCACTCTGAAACTCTCTGAATGCTGCCATACGCTTTGGTGACTCTCTGAGGGCATTGATGAGATCTTTCACCATTGAAAACATATCACGACATTCTGGAATATTATGAAGGGCATCCTGCGTGGCAAGGTTAAGGGAATGTGCAGCACTGTGCACAAATTCCACACTCGGCTCTCGATCCTTCACTCTGGCTTGGACCCCAGTAAATTTACCGGATATATTACTGGCTTCGTCATAACACTGCCCCCAGCAATCAGAAAAGTGCAAATCACACCTGAGAAGCGTATCTTCCACAATTTTGAAAAGAGAAGCAGCATCCATTTCGTCAGTTTGGTAAAACCCAATAAACTCCTCATAAATCTCCCACTCTTCACTAGAAAAAAACCTTAAAGAAAAACTTACTTGTTCTTTTCTTGACAAATCAGTAGTCTCATCCATTACAATTGCGTAAAACTTAGAAGCCATTATCTTTTGCACAATTTGTCTTAGCACCATCATTGCCATCATTTCGATTATTTCATTAATAACCCCATGGGATAGTCACTTGTATTTTGTGTGACTAAGCCACTGTCTCTGTTCCTCTGAATCTGTACTGCATAGCAACAAGAGTTGTATCAAATTTGAATTACTCTCATTATGTCCACATAATGCTATTCATTGTTGAGCTAGGTACTGAACACTGGTAAAAATTTTGTGCAGAGCATTCCTGGCTGATTGTGATTCTTTTCTGTAACTGGCCGACATTAGTGCAGAAACATATACCTGTGATTGCAGAGCAGCATACTTCATTACCCCTTCCTTGTGACAGGAGGATTTTTTTGTGTGATGTAAAACCACGCATTGCGTGTCTCCAGTCTTGAAATCTGGACAAAATAAATGTTGGTTCGGCCTTGGTAGAAGATATTAAGATCTTCTTTTAGGAACAGTTTTTGCAGACCGAGCAAAGAGCTCTGTCTAATTCACTATTGTACTCCAACTACGTAAATCTTGATAGCCAAGATTGCTAAAAATTCCTTTTCTTATCTTGTAGATTTGCCACATCTTTCTTTTGTATAACTTCAGTTTGCAAGCTAGGTGTCGAACTCAGACCATCACTTGATGAATTACCCTTTTCTTCTTTTTCTCTGAGTAATTTTATTAAGAATTTATCCATTGTTGATTATTATTACTTGTCTTATGAATCGAGAATTTATTGCAGGGATAAAATGAATCTACAGTATGCCAGGACCAAAAGATTACAAGGGCCAATTAAAAGTGGAAAGTCAGAAGCAGCACTCGCCTGCTTCAATACATTATATTTTGTTGTACACTTATACAACCAATTATATACTTTACTTTAAAGAGTATAATATAATCAAGTATTGTGCTAAACATGATCATACTCCAAACTGATTGCCAAATTTAAGTTGCATGTTTTTTCCCTCAGGAATTCATACAGGCTTTCAAATGAAGAGATGCAAAGGTGCAGAGTGGGTGAATTTGCAACACAGACTTTCACTCATTTGCTTAGATGATGACAAAAATGATGTGGGTCTGCATCGCAGTCCTGTGTCATTGTCATCATTGTGTATACAGACTGTCGGAAGCCTGCGCATTGCGAAAGCACCCTGATTATTTAGCCTGTTTTCACAACACAGGGTTGAGAAATAAGGTTGAGCGTGCCCTTCAAGTTGATGCTCAGTGGACAATTGTGAACAGAGATATTGTTCACATCAAAATGTATGTAAAATATAAGCCCAAATATTGGTGGAGCTGGGCCCACGTTCCTGAATATTGGTGGAGCATAGGCACCATGGGCCCATATAACTTGCTGCCTATGTCTAGATTGTGGTGCAGATTACCCAACGAGAGGTTGACCCTGTCAGGGTATTTTTATCTGGACAGGTGTGAAGGAGTGGCAGATTTCGAGGTCATTCTGAAATGAATGAATTTGCTGCCACCACAGAACCCATTCTCCGTCTAGCCTCAAGTGAATGACCCCTTGTGGCTCTGCAACAAGTCAAAATTGGTTCCACAAGAAGGGTACATTGATGATGGCTGCTGATGCTATAGGTCCACACCTGGCCTCTCTTCACTGCTGGTTTGGGTTTTAGTAATTTTTAGGGGCAGATCCTCAGCTGATGTGAATTGTCATAGCATCATTGAAGTAGATGGAGCTATGACAATTTACACCAGGTCAGAATCTGCCCACTGGTGTTAATTATTTCCTTTCTCTCTCGCTTCCAGCCATGCTACCTCCTTCCTATACCATTCCACTCCTACAGAGCTTTTCAGCAGCCTGGTTGCATCGTGTGCCCAGTGCAAATGCTTACATGCAAGAGTTTAAAACGTAATATCTGTGGGTATTTGAGGGCACAAATTGAAAGTTAATTTTCTGTTGTTATTTTATGAAACTCATTTGTTCAAATGTTCACAGTCAGCAACACTAACACAGCACCATGATGGATGAAAGTCATTTTTTCAGTTCAAATTTATTCAAGTAAATTTTTTTATTTGTTTGTTTTTGTTGGGGAATGAGTATTTGCCTACCTCTAGTGAGCAGTGTGTGTTTTTTATTAAAGCATTTTACGGGAAAATTGAAAACTGTAAGCTCTGTAAAAGTCAGGACACTCTGGGAAACAATTTACAAGCATGTAAGCTGGAAAAGTATTTTTTATACCAGTTGGTTCTGTTGGAAGAAATGCTACAGTAGACAGGAATGCAGCAGCTAAGGGGAAATGCATCAATATATAGTGTAGCAGCAGAGAAAATAAAGAGGTAAGGGGAAAGGTCAATTTCAGTCATAATAAAACTCTAAGCAATAATATATGACCTACAGTCAAATTGTAACACCTCAGGTTGTGATCTTATCAGCTCTCACAAGTTAAGCAGGATCAGTTTTGATCAGTGCTTGAAAAGGAACTTACACAGAAAACCAAGCAAGACATATTCAGAAGAAGTATGTAGGTGTCCAAGCTCTTGATCTCATTGTACGAGATTACCAAATACAAAAGTTTGGAAAAACAGGTCTCTTTGCTGCAGCCAAGAAAAGTGCAACAACTAATGGACATATACACCACTTGTCAGAGAGAAGGTAAAAATCACAAAATTACATCCCTTCTACTGGAGTAAAGGCTTTTTCTTTAAAGCAAACTGAGTGCCAACAGCTTCTCAAAACAAAAGCAAGTTAACTTTTCCACAAATGACAGATTAGACTGGGGCCAAAGCCGGTAGTAGTGGAGAAAAATCAACTTGATGAGACAATAAATTATGATAGCCACTTTAAAATAAGACTCTAGTCGCTACTGTTACGCATGGCACCTTTGCAGTCAAATTATTCAAAATAGTTTGGATTTTGGACTCAATGTGGATTTTAGTGCCTAACTTTAGGAACCCATGTTTGAAAATTGTGGTTGTCCTAACTAACTGGAAAATAGCAATCTTTTTTCTTGATTCACAGAAACAGCCCTGGAATTTAGTTTTTAAAATGTCCCCTTCCAAAATACAGTATAAATTACAATGCTATGATTAAAAATATTATAAAATAAAATTAAACCATCCTCTTAACATTATACAGATTCTCTCATTCAACAGAAGAAGAAAAGAAAAGGGAAGAAAACATGAAAAAAGTGGCCTGTTGTGTTCCTATGAAAATGTCCCCAGATATTTTAAATGATTTAGTATGGATCAATAAGTCACATAAATATTTGCATACTTATTACGATTTTCATAATAAATTGCAGCCTGAAATGACTAATGCTGCTTACTAAAACTTTCTGCTCTGCATTGATGTTTGTTAATTCTTCTGTTTCCTTAAACTCCCTCCCGCCCTTATGATTCTCCTAAGAAATGCTACTGGGAACAGAAATCTATAGACTCAGAAACTCTTTAAAGCATCCTGCTAATTTACGGGTGTAGCAATGCTGTATTGGTATGGGAGTTCAGAGCTGTGTCTCTGGCTGTTTTCATTGCAGTGGTAACATTTGGCTTAAAACGTTCAATGTATTGTTTCACTAGTCAGCTTATTAACTGTTAAACCATATCAATGCACATTTAGAACTTCCCTGTGTTGCTGCTGCAGAAATGAAACCTACCAAACCAGCAGCCCCGAGAGGCTTTCTCAGCTGCAATGAAGTACTGCAGCAGCAGTTTGCTAGCTTCCCTGACTTCAGTTCTCATTCACAGCAGCTTTTATCTCGGAAAAAAATCTCTGCACTTCTTCCCCACCCTTTCCTGAATATGTCACTGTTTCTTTTCAGTTCTTCCCATTTTGGAAACTGCAGACCAGATTTTATCGGGCTGAAACATAGGGGTAGAGTTCAGAAGATGCCGACCTCTCATATCAGGACCAGATGTTATAACAGTCCCTACCCTTAGGAGAGTTCAGGACTTCTATCTCTGAGCATCCTTGGGGATGCAAATCACTACCAATAGGGCACAGAAGAGGCAGGGGTCTGCCTCGCTACTCCATCCGCACAGGTTTTTGGAACTGGATAGTTGAACTGGGGCCTGTGTTTTGGGATGGCACAGCACAGACATTCCGCATGTGTACCAGGGAGCTGGGGAATGGAATCCAGAATCCTGATTCCTCCATGAGCCCTGCCTGGGAAAGTAAGGCCATGTGTTACTACTAGAACTGGGCAAATAGTGAAATTATCTGGAAAAAAATGCATTTTGGGGGGCAGCAAAGTGATTTGTGAATTTGGGTTGAATTTGGTGAATTTTCAGAAATGTCAAAACAAACCATTTTGCCATTTCATTTTGAACTGACATTTTTAAAAATTAACTTGTGATTCAACCCAACATTTTGTAAGTGGAATGTTGATTCAAATCAACATTTCATTTTGGAAATGCAGATATGAAATAATGTTCAAAATGTTCCATTGAACCCAAACAATATTTTTTCAATTTTTCATTGCCGCAAGAAAAATGAAAAACAAACAAAAAAATCAGTTTGGGGTTTGGATTTTTCAGTTTGGACACCGAACAGAAAAAACAATTATTTGATTAGGCGCTCGGCTCTAGGTACTACCTCATGCTGTTTCTACAGTGCAAAAGCCTATAATGAGAGACATATGATGCCTTGGACTGAGGGAGAGTTATGAAACACTGTCGTGCATGCCCTCAAACAGAATAATTTCCTGGATTGAACTAAATAGCTATATTATAGTTCCTCAAATCTGTACTCCTGTGAAAGGGGGAAGACTAAAAGGAAAGCATCTGGCACCAGTTCTCTCATCCCTACTGGGAGGTGTGTGAAGGAAGGAGAAAAAAATAAATGCAATTATTATACAAATAGGGATGTGGTCAGAGTCATCCCTAGGGGTCAGCGAATCGGAGTGACTGCTCTAGGCCCCGTGTTTTGGGGGGCCCCATGGGCTGGCGCAATTGGCTGGCGCCACATGGGCAGTGGGTGAACCATTGACTATGGGAGGCTACCCCAGCCCTGACCCTTCCACCCAAGGGAGAAAGTGCAGCAGCACCACTGCAGCCTCCCCAGGCCCAGATCACCAAGAGGGAGAACGCATGGCAGCGCCACTGCAGCCTCCCCAGTCCCGGGAAGGCGGGTGACGTGGCCCCAGCCCCTGGAGCCCAGAGGCACCGCCAAAGTGAGCAGGGCCACACCTGGCTGCGTGGGGAGGCACCGCCTTCCCCAGCCTCCCCTATTCACCCCTGGTGCAGTCAGTCCCGGAAGTGATGTCATTTCTGACCCAGAAGTGATGTCACTTCTGCCCCGGGGCCCCGTACCCCCATAGGGATGGCCATGGGTATGGTCTTTGGAAATGTAGCAGGACTAGGAGAAAACCATTAATATGTATGACACCCTTACATACAGCATAACTTACTACAGAAAAGAGACTGCTTCCCAAGGCAATAAGATTGCTGTCAGCAATGAAACACCCCTCTATGGTGTGTTATATAACATGCCTGTGGACTTTCAAGAACATGGAGGCCATCTGACAACATTTTGTTGTTTACACTTCATGTCTGAGAAGTGCTGCGTCTACCCTGGCAAAAATGAGACCCATAACTCACCACTGATGGTAGCAATGGGGAAGACCATAAACGTAGACAAGGCTAAGATATTTGTACCCTGACATAGTCTAATTACACAATGGGAAATATACCGGAGCTCTTTCTACATTACACCTATCACTGTTGCAACTGGTGGTGAATTGTGGATCCTATTTTTGCCAGCAATACCAAGAGCTCAAAAGTCCTTGGTGTTTACTTGCCAGCACAATGTAGGGACATGGGGCAGATCATCAGCTGATGTAAATTGTCATAGCTCAATTAGCTTCAGAGGATCTGCTACTGCCCCACTAGTGTTCTGTAACTTTCCAAATCTGCTCTCAGTGGATTTTGGCTCAAGCACCTTGAGGTTTTCTACAACATAGTTTCCACACACAAGAGATTGCAGTGTATGTAGCAGCTTGTTAGGTTCCTGTTTCGCTGGTGTTTTGTTTTCCAGTGTATTTTGCCTCCTTCCAAGCTATTTCTTGTGCAATGGGAGCATATGGACTATTTATTTATTTTAAAACCAGGATGTCTGCAAGCAAATGCATCTTTTCAAACCTCCAGAACTGCTGGATTACCACTCTGCTGCATCACGCCTGCTAATATTTATTCTTTCATTTACATACATTACTGTGAGAAATTAATAGTGCTTAGTGCCGAAGGGCTAGTCTCACTAGAAGCACTACAGCAGCATAGCTGCACTGATGCAGATGCGGCACTGTAGCATGTCTGGTGAAGATGTTCTATGCCAATAGGAGACCTGATCTACATTGGGGGGAGGGGCGAGCTAAGACGATCTAAGTTACGCAACTTCAGCTACGAAAATAGCGTAGCTGAAGTCGACGTACTTAGAGCTACTTACCGCGGTGTTTTCACTGTGGTAGGTCAACTGCTGATGCTCCCCTGTCAACTCCGCCTATGCTTCTCGCTCTAGTGGAGTACCGGAGTCGACGGGAGAGCGCTTGGGGGTCGATTTATCATGTCTAGACTTGATGTGATAAATCGACCCCCGCTGGATCGATTGTTCCGGAGGTAAGTGTAGACGTGCCCGGAGAGAGCTCTCCCATCAGCATAATAAAACCACCTTTGCGAGAGGCTGTAGCTATGTCATCAAAAGAAGCTTTCCCACTGACATAGTGCTGTCCACTAGGTCAGTGTAATTTATGTCGCTCCGGGGAGTGGCTTACTCGCATCCCCGAGCAATAAACATTAGGCTGATATAAGTGGAAGCATGTACAAGTGCTTAGTGTTTGAGGGGGCAAAAAGCAAGTTTGCCCCATACTGAGAGGTGCCTGACTCACTAATGAGCTGTTAAGCACAGCTGAAACCTTTACTTCAAGGAGGGATGATACAGTTTAAAAAAAAAGGCAGGAAACTACCATAGATTGATAGGCAGCATGCAGTGGATCAGAGCAGATTTAAAGAGAAGGATGAATAAAAGACACTTTTATGTGGCTCATTTGGTTTAACAAAAAAAAAAAAAAAAAAAGATTTAGCGCTTTTCACAGAAAAATAATGGTAACATTTTAGCAGAGGGCCTAGAAAATCGCTGTTTATTATTCATGTGAAGTAGAGGAAAGATTTCTGTAATCAGTAATATCTCTAAATTTGCTGATGAGGTTAAAATTTGCAAGTGCAGAACATTTTGTCAAGTAGAGCAATATCATATCAAAGAAGTTCAATGAGCTAAAGAAGAAAAATATAATTTTTAATATAAAGAAATGCAAAAAAATACATATGTTGATGCATAGGCCTGTAACTATTAGTAAAGAAATATATGTGCAGTAGAAAAATGTATATGGGTAAGGTATGGAGAGACAAGTATATAATAATACCGATCCTGGTGGTTCTGATTCTGTATAGACCTAAGCAGGTGCATAACTTTATGCATGTGAGTAGTCTCATTGAAGTCTATAAGATTATTCATGTGCTTGAATCTGTACAGGATCAAGGTCTTTTGAGCTTGCTTCTGATCATATTCACACCTACAGCAGTCAGTGAGCCTAATTCTCTCTCTCACACACACGCCAGTGTATAGTAATTCATTGGAATTGTTTTGAATTTTTTAAATGTGGTTGAAAATAGGAAAGAATTGTGCAAATTTTCTGTCAGCCCAAAGGACTAGTTTAAAGGTTTCAAAAATATTAAATCTGGGGGGGAAATTTTCTCCTTTTTTCCCCTTATCAGCTCTATTCAGTGACTTGAATCAGGCCCTTTACATTTCAGTTGCTTCACTAATATGAATCAATTAATCATTAGTGCTCCTTTAAACAGTGAGGCACATTGATGGGTCAGGGTGTGTGCATGGCAGTTTCCACTCCTATGTCTGTGTTTCACTTATTCTCTGAAAGATTGTTCTCTCTGGCGCTGTCAATCTAATACCTTTCTAAGTATTAATTTAATTTCTATAGTCTATGTTAAATATTAATAAAGATTATAATAGCACCCCAGGGGTTTTGCAGTTTCATTGGAATGAACCCCTGTTTCTGTTCCCCTCTCTTATGCTGCTTGGTAACATTTTTATTTTCTGCTTTTAGTAACTGCTACGTGAGTTAACACAGTTAAAGAGCTGATCAGTTCAAGCATATTCCAGATTGCAGGGTGGGGAGGTTGCTTGGCAACCCCAATCGTTGGACATGGACTATCCAGCTTTCTACTCTTGACATCTTTGTTTTGAGAGGATTTCAGAGCTGCATCATCTTGGAATGTGGTTGCACTTCAGAAGTCTCTGTATCTGCAATATACCCTTACGTCGTAACAAGATAGATTTACCTTTTTAAGTTTGGAGGGAGCTAGTCTGCCTGAACCCTGGCAACTCTGGAGGAGTGCTGGCCCATGAAAGGCCCTCCCTGACGCGATGGTGAGTGACACATTGATTGGCGTGAACAAAGTAGGTTTTAGTCACATATGAAGTCCTATGTAGTGTGTCGGACAACTTGCGTAAGGATAGCTCATGTGAAAAAGGGTTTGTAATACTGGGCCAATACTGAATGTGTCATATCTACAGATGGACTTGGGAGGCCAGGTGTGGTAGGGACAAGCTCAAGGCACAGATCCAAATCCCACTGAAGGCAATGGGAATGGGCTTTAGATCAGACCCTCGATATGGATTGAGATTCAAAGTTTGAGGATATTTGAGTTTGGGACTTTGGTTCAAATCCCTCTCTAGATAAAAGGTTCCAGCTCTATAATGGGCCAAGGCTTTTGTTTAGGCAAAACATGGTTGGCTGGGTTACTCTTTTTGCAAAACTCAATCAGGGGCTATTCATATCCATGTTCCATTTTGTCCAACTAATTCAAACAAGGGGGTTTCAGATAAAATGTTCTAGTTTGGGCTATAACTGGTTATAACTAGAATAAATCGTTCTTTAAAACTATTGTCATAACCCTTAGGAAACTAATTGCTCTTCACGGGGATTTGGGCTGGAGACTATCCAATTGCCTAAAGAATGAGGAGTCCTCCTGGGAAGAAGTGAGGGGTTTTGGGGCAGTGGGGCCAATCACTGAAAATTACTATTGTCCTTTCCATACTCTGTTGGGAAATCACTTTAGTGCCAAGCATCTAATGGCAAGAATGAAGTGGGGCATGTTGTATAAAGCAATTGTCAGGAGGATGTTACCCTCAACAACCAGCTTAAATCACACAGACATCAAATGTAGGCAGCTACAGAAACATATTCCTTGTTGGTGTTAAATTCAGAACAACACCTCCTGTCTCACAGCAATGTTATTACTAGTATTTGCTTGTTAGCAATGTAAAGACACAGAAGAGAGACAGTTCCTGTGGTTTAGATAGTGATCTTCTTACAAGAAGGACACCAAGACAAGCCCAAAGAAGGGAATTATTAGGGTATAATTATTCGTATCATTATTGACATGTTGCTTGAAGAGCATCATGGAAGATATAAGTCTATAGATTGTTTGAGGTAGTGTGGGTTAGTGGATAAGGCACTAGACTGGGAATCAGGAGATCTGAGGCCAGAGCCCTTGCCCCTGTTTTATTTGCTTTGCATGTATGAGGCAGTAAAAAGCAAGCCAGGAAACTGCCTTAAAGGGTCGGTCAAGGATTCCCCTAAGGAGCAGAATCCTAGTGTGGCATAAAGCAAGCATAGCTCACTCTGTGTCACCAGCTCTCCCTGTCCTGGGGTTGGAGGGCAGGATAGGATAGAGATGAGGCTCTCAGGTGCGGTTGGAGTGCTTCAGCTGATCCTCGATTGACAGATTGATCTTTATAGGACTGCTCCTGCTGGCATAATTTGGAGTTGCCCTTAAGTGCGCTATGTTTGACCACTGTTGGCTTCAGAATCAGGGAGCAGAAAGGTGGGTTAGAGCATAAGTGGCCCAGATGAAGATCTAACTCTTGGGTTCTATTCCTGACTCTGCTCTGACCTCCTCTGTGATCTTGGGCAAGTCACTTTACCTTTTAGGCTTCATTTTCTCCATCTGCTTTGAATCCTACAGATGAACAGGTCTTTGTATTACTTAGGAGGGATTTGCATGAACAGAGCAAGAATTTTGCAGGTGACAGACCAGAATAAGAAGGGTACACCATACATGGGAGCAGTGTGGGAAAAGGCATGGATATGGTTGAGAAGGATATGGTCTAACTCAGTAGTTCTCAACTGGGGTACACGTACTGCTGGGGTATGCAGTGGTCTTCCGGGGATACAGCAACTCATCTAGATTTGCCTAGTTTTACAACAGGGTACACATTTCATATGGACAATGACTTATTTATATTGCTCTATGTACTATACACTGAAATGTAAGTACAATATTTATATTCCAGTTGATTTATTTTATAATTATATGGTAAAAATGAGAAAGTAAGCAATTTTTCAGTAATAGTGTGCTGTGACACTTTTGTATTTTTATGTCTGATTTTGTAAGCAACTAGTTTTTAAGTGAGGTGAAATTTGGGGGTACAGAAGACAAATCAGACTCCTGAAAGGGGTACAGTGCAAAGGCTGAGAGCCACTGGAACTGGGTCTTGTTGCTGGAGTCATTGACATTGAAAAGGTGAGGTTATAAAGAGATTAACACTATTACGATGAAGATTTTCTGCAGCAAATTGTGCTGTGCAGAGAAGTCTATGGCAGTGCGTGAACACATTTTAGAGTTGTTCAAGTGTCAAACCAGTGCTGTGTGAGTGTTTGAATTATGAGCTGAGAGGTGCCTCAAATTTAATGTGCTGTTACTGAATGCTTATGAAGGCCTCTATTTTATCATTAGTCAATGGGCCATGTACCGCGAGAAATTCACTTACTGTATTTTATGTAATTAAATTACATTAAAGGCTATTTCATTTTGTGTTAGAAAAAAAGTTATATTCTCCTCCTTTACAAAAATATAAATGTGTGCCAAAAAGTTTATTGCTTTCATCTCAGGTGGACTGAATCCAAAAAGGGTGTGAGAATCCTGCCAAAGAGGTGGGACATTCCAATATGAGCACTGTAAGTGTGAACTGATAGAGGGGATTCTGACTCAGAAACCTGCCAGTTCACTTCCCTCCTTTCCAAACTCATCAGTGTATTTTCTAGTCAGTTCTGAACCTACTCCCATAAGCCCCAGTGGTAAAACTTCAATTAACTCCAAATAGGAGCAGGATGAGGCCTTAGGAATAACAATAATTGTAAAAGCACAAACACAGTTTTGGCACACAGTATGAGTCTATTTTTGTGGAAGTCCAGAGTCAGCATATACTGTTCTCCCTGCATTGGTTAATGGCTTCTCTTCATGAACCCATAGCTGATAAACCATTTATTCCACAGTCTGTGCGTCTGGAAAGTTTATGTGTAGCACTTTTGCAGAAGTGCCAGAGGAACTGATATTTCATGTTGTATCAAAAATGTAAATTTCCATTATCCTTCTTAAAGACAAGAGAATCCAGCCCCCTCCTTCTGATCATGGAAGATTCTATCTGTAACAGAAGCTATTCATTTCCATGAGGGGAATGGATTTCTGTCTGCTCTACAGTGATTTTGCTCTAGAGTCCAGCTCCACAGTGTTCCCTCTGTGTTCCTGCACAGTAGGGTTGCACAGTAGATTTGGGATGGCTGTTTGGGTATGTAGCAGTGTGGAGACTAATGGAAACACCCCTACCTGGATCCACTTGCTTTTATCTCTTGGGGTCAATTTTGCCAAGTGCTGTTGCAAAGTCATTTCTGCAATAGTGACTATGGAGTAGCTCTGCTACAGAGGGGAGGGAAAATGTATTCTCCAGCATACCCTAATGGAACTCCCCTGTACCATGTCCATCGTCTCAGGCTTCAAGGGTGTGTGCATTAAGTCTATAATAAGGGTGAGGTGCAGGAGGAAGTGTTGGATGGAAAGAAAAAATGAGGGAAAAGGACTGGAGAAAAGCTTAAGGGGAGTTGGGATGTTTGTGTGTGAGAGAATAGAAAAGGGGAGAAAACGTTCCTAAATGATATGTTTGGAGGAGTGTTTGTTCCTATATATTATTCACCTATGAAAGTTTTAGTGTGTTTTCTTTCTCTATACATTATTATGTGCCTGATTTTGTTGCACACCCATTTTTCAGCCCATTTCTGCCATCATTCAGTGCCTGGCTCTCCCACAGAAGTCAAAGGGATTTCTGACTGCAGATCAATGGCAGGAGTAATAGAAGGGGATATGCTTAATGTAAAGTAGCCCATTATGCTGTTTTAGAACTATAATTTAATATCAGCAAGAGAACTGACTACCCACACCTGAATTCATCTGAAGGACTGAATCTGCTTCCACTGAAATCAAGGGCAAAATTGCCATTGATTTCAACAGGAGTGGAATTAAGCTCATATTACAAAAGATAGGGAACACAAAAATATTGGAAGAACACAGGGCCAGATCCTGCAGTACATATTCATGTGGGTAATCCTTTCTTACGCAGTAGTCCTCTTCAATATGACTATGCACCTGAATAAGTTTTGCAGCTTCAGGCTCAAGATGAAAGATACGCATTGTTAAAATATGCATTTTTATCTTGACTGTAAACACAGAAGCATTTAACATTCATCGGGTAGATCCTGCAGTCAGCTTTGGAGTCCTGTTTTTAATAAAGCAGTTGAGCCATCCCTAACAATGCCATGTTGTGTAAAGCTAGTCACTGATTCTCTTCATCTTCACTGTCATCCTGACACATCCCCAAAGGACATAACCCCATTGCAGATCAAGTGCGACCCAGATCAATCCCTAGCTAGGTCCTTATGATGGTCTGGCTGGATGATCAGTCTTTGTTTATCATTGGCGATCCTATTGTGCCCCCACATGATTTCTGACTGTGTAGCAGCATTCCTTAGTATAGGCACTTTGTAATTAGCTGCTTTTCCATCCTAATAATATGTCTGTACCAGAAAAGCTGCTGAAACTGAACTGGTGCAGATGGGTTTGACTTCGTAATGTCATCAAGTAATTGTCTAAGAAAGATAAGGAATCCTGGCAGTCGACTCAGACAGCCAGTTTAGAACAGGCTGCCTCCAGGCATGATCTCTGCACCCTCTGTTTAACTTTGCAGTGTCTGTGGGGAAGGGTGGCTCCAGCTCATACAGAATAAAGAATTGAGATGGCAGCATCAGCTGTAGTCTGCAAGATCAGTGGTATTAATGGGAAGATAATTTCAAGATATTCCTTAACTGTCCATCACTCACTTTCCCTCTTCTGCTTGACATGGGACAGGAAGTTCTGGTAGAGCCACCCTTCTTCAACCAAGAGCAGCTCTGGTTTACTGTCCATAAACTGAAGTCTGGGAAGACACCAGCAGTTTATAACATCACCCCTGATTTGCTGACACCAGGTGAGAGTATTGTTGTATCGTGGCAGTATAGACTCTTCCAGGCCATCTGATGTACTAATCTCATTCCTAATGACTTGAAGGTGGTGTTCTGCCTCTGTTCAAAAAAGTTAATATTGCTGAATTTAAAGGTATTGTGCTATTGTCAATCCCAGGGAAAGTCTTTGCTTCCATGTTAGTATCTTAAATCAACGATATTCCTTGTGGCAAAGGCTGGGATACTCAGACTGGCTGTATACTTGGTCATTCCACCATTGACCAGATCTTTACCTTGACAGCTTTGGTTATTTTATTATTTAATTCTCAGGGCTCACTATGTAAGAAATTCTATCCATCAGGGTTGTTTGTTAAATAATTACCATTATGCATAGTTTCAGGATTTCATGACAAGTTTTGTGGCTGTGCTGTTGAGAATGTGTAAAGTAGATTTTGAAAATGTAATCCTGAATCTATATTGCTATACCTGATAAGTTTACAATTACAAGTGCATATAGCTTAATGAAACTGAATTGAAGAGTTCGGAAGAGCCAAAAAATATAACAGTCCATAGCTCTGTCTGTTGCTTGTAAAGTGAATTATTGTTGCTATTCATCATTTTGCTGGGTTAAACAAGTACCTAAGGATTCTGTCCTGTGGAATCCAGATTTTTCTTTAACAAACATATGCTGGCTGCAATGGATGTTTCTCTTGCCTTCTTTTCTGGCAGAAAATCCCCTATGAAAAGATTTATTTTATTATGATGGCAGGCTTCAGATTTGATTTTAATTTTCTGTCATAATAAAGGCAATGGAGACTGTGAATAAAATAATGACAGATCCAGAAGTGGCATCCCATCTGCTAGACTGTCATCTAGGATATAATTCTTCAAAGCTAACATCCACAGGGACAAGGTAAAATAACCTTGGGATAGAAAGCTAATTTAAGAATGCAAGACAATGTAGTATCAATAGGATTTTTAATGATAATGAAGAAACCTAAAGAAAATTTACTAGTCTTAAGATCTAAAAGGGAAATTTGGATATACACTTACTGAAATATTCAGTGTTTGTTTACAATAAATGTGTTGTGATCTCAACAGAGATGCTGGGAAACTCACATTGAATCTACTGAACTATTATATGGTATATTGATCGGACCCTATACAAACCTATCTTTAATTTCCTATTCTCATTTAATAACTGATAGCAGGGATGTGCCACCTGAAAATTACTTCCTATTATTTTGTGACTTTAGTACTCTTGCCATTGTGAAATCCTCTCTTATTCTCAGAAGAAGTAAAGTATATACAATAATATGCTAGCTTCCCCATAATGCCTTGATGATGGTGTCCCTCCCTCTGTCCCACAGGATTCACACTCGAGGGGGTGAGAGGATAATATAGTTTACATGCCCATGATGTCCTTGGTTTCTCTTCTTAGGTTTTAATCAATAATACAAATTAGCAATACTTTTTAAAAATTTCAAATTGTGCCCATTGTGACAGTGGTTTGGTGATGTGGATACCTTTCTGTTGGCAACTGGACTGACTCCCTTCACAGAGAACACTGAACATCAGTCAGATGGTGACGGCCTTTGGTGTCTGGCAGCCTGAGCTGTAACTTAGGGTAGGTCTACACTTACCTGGTAGTTCGGCGGCGAGCGATCGAACTTCTGGGTTCGACTTATCGCGTCTTGTCTGGACGCGATAAGTCGAACCCGGAAGTGCTCGCCGTCGACTGCGGTACTCCAGCTAGACGAGAGGAGTATCGCGGAGTCGACGGGGGAGCCTGCCTGTCGTGTGTGGACTGAGGTAAGTTCGAACTAAGGTACTTCGAACTTCAGCTACGTTATTCACGTAGCTGAAGTTGCGTACCTTAGTTCGAATTAGGGGGTTAGTGTAGACCTGGCCTTAGCTCCTAAACTTTCTATAGCTCATCACTACAGTCATCTTCTGAGCAAACTAGTCCCCTTAAATAAATTTTATGCACTCATGGGTTGGTTTAAAAGCAGTTAGGTACTCAGAGTTTTCAGGTTTAAAGGGACATGGGTCAAGGAAGACTGCTGAATGGTTTGAAGGTTGAAATGCAAGAGGGTGGGAGGAAGCTCTGTCAATTAAGACTTTGGCTGCAGCTTTGGGGTTTGGCAAGAGTTTCCACCAAACTAGCAGTAATAATAATATCATATATGGAGATATCCTATCTCCTAGATCTGGAAGGGACCTTGAAAGGTCATTGAGTCCAGCCCCCTGCCTTCACTAGCAGGACCAAGTACTGATTTTGCCCCAGATCCCCAAGTGGCCCCCTCAAGGATTGAACTCACAACCCTGGGTTTAGCAGGCCATTGCTCAAACCACTGAGCTATCCCTCCCCCATCTGCAAGAGGATTTTTTATTTAAGAAAAGAGAGAGGTGATGATGTGGGGCATTTATTCACAAAAGAAAGGGAGGGACAACCAGCACATGAACAAGTACATGTTCTGCGTAGACTGTCGGTCCTTCATCAGTTAAGACTGAGCCAATCACAACATGTCTTCCAATCTTCTTTCGCTCTGGCCATCCTTCGCCATGTTTGTCCATATCTCCTTGTTAAGAAATCATCCCACCTCTTTGGAGGCCGACTGCATGGCCATTTCAGTTCTCATGGACACCGCTCAGATATAGCTGCAGTCCATCTGTTGTCACTGAGTCGGGCCATATGTCCTGCCCACTGCATTTTGCTGAGCCTGCTTTCAACAACAACATCTCAGATTCCAGACTGCTGCCTAATTATTTCACTGGGGATGCGATTGCGGAGCGAAATGCCCAAAAATGTTCGTTCCATTGCCCTCTGTGTGACAGACAGTTGATGTTCTTCAGTCTTCCTCAGCAACCATGTTTCGCTGTCATATAGCATCGCTGGAAGCACAGTCAAGTTAAAAAGATTCGCATGAGTTGTTTTGTTGGGTCTTTCCTTGGAGGATGTCCCTGGTGTCATTGAATGCACCCCATCCAGCTTTTTTTCTGAGCGACAGTTCGCCTTTCTGATTGTGGCGCATGTTGACTTCCTGGCGCAAATAAACATATTTGTCGGCCTCTTGGATCTGCTCTCCTCCAAGAGTTATTTGGGTTCTTGGCAAAACATCTGATCTCATATATTTTGTTTTCAACTGGTTCATTTTTAATCTGACTTTCGCATTCAGTTCTTTAAGCATTCTCTCAAGCTGGACTGTATTTTCAGCTATCAGCATATATCATCTGCGAACCTGAGATGGTTTAGCCGCTCGCCATTGATATTGATCCCACCTTTCAGGTCTGCTCGTCAAAAGACCAATTCAAGACAGGCTGTGAATAATTTTGGTGAAACTGTATCTCCTTGTTTCACACCTTTCTCGATGGGGATTCGGAGGGGAGAACCGAACAGCGATATAGCCGTGCTGCAGCCAGAGTTCACTTCTTTAATAATGTGATATATTTTCCACTGATGCCCTGTTCTGAAAGAGCTTCAAGAATGGTGTTAGTCTCCATGTTATCAAACGCCTTCTCATAGTCCACGAAGGCAATGCACAAAGGGAACTTGAATTCCCTTGAATGCTCTAGTAGTTGGTTTAGAGTGGAGATGTGGTCCATCGTGCTGTAATTTCTTCGAAAACCGGCCTGCTCTCTAGGTTGCTGTTCATCCAGGTTTCGCGACAGTCGATTTGTTATTATTTTGGTGAACAGCTTATAGACATGCGAAAGCAGGCAGATCGGGCGATAGTTCTTTGGATTTTCTTGATCGCCTTTCTTATGCAGCAAGATGGTATTGGACTCTTTCCAACTGGACGGTATCTTCTGGATTTCCAGGTAGTGGCTGAACCTTTGGACAAGAGCTTTCCAGAGTTCCTGACCTCCCGCCTTAAGCACTTCTGCTTGTCAGACCGCCCTTGCCTGGAGCCTTCCCCTCTTTCATTTGATGGACTGAGTGACGGACTTCGCTGATGAGAACCGGGAGTATGTGTTCATTGGTTTGTTGAAGTGATGGCATTGGGATGTCTATACAGGATGCAAAGAGCTGGGTATAGAAATCACTGCAGAATGCCTCCATCTCTGTTCGATCGGTTACTGATTCTCCATCCTTGTTCTTCAAAGCCAATAATGATGACCTATGGAACGCCAGTTCCCATTTGCATTTTTTGAGACTTTTACGATCTTCAGAAGCCTTTAGCAGCTTTTCAGTTCGAAATTTCTTGAAGTCTTCCTTCAGCTTCATTCGTATGAGCTTGCAGAGAAGGGAGTACTCAAGCCTGTCACTCCCATTTCTTTTCATTTTCCTCCTCTTCTGCAATAAGGTCTTTGTATTCTCTGAGATTCTTCCACTAGCTCTTTTTGGGCTTTCATGCTCAGCTGATTTCATGCACAGTTCCAATCTCTTGCTGAAGTTCTCGTAATCATCGTCGCAGTCATCCAGGAAGCTCCAGTCTTCCCTGAAAATGTTTTCCTTCAGGATTTCCTCATCAAAAGCTACTGGTTGGTGCCTTCTGTTTGCCATACACAGTGCCTTTTTCTCCACCTTCACAGTGAACTCAGTCTGGCTTTCAGTAGGCGATGATCACTACTAATGTTAAATGATGGCACTACTGAAATATCCTGCAAAAAGCATTGTCTATTGATCAGAAAGTAATCGATTTCATTCTTTGTCTTCATGTTCGGTGCAATCCAAGTCCATCTCCTGTTGGTCTTCTTTCGGAACCAGGTGTTACCAATGAACATTCTCCTTGTGTCTGCCAATATAGCTAGTCATTCTCCTCGTGTGGTTCGTTCTCCGATACCGTACCTTCCTATGAACTTTTCGCATTCTCTCCCTCTTCCAACCTTGGCGTTAAAATCTCCCATCACAATCGTATATGTGGAACTCTGAGTGAGGGTTTCCTCCAGCTCCTGATAGAATTCTTCCACATCATCATCTTCACATGCACTTGTGGGAGCGTAGATCTGGATGATTTTGAGGATGCTGTTTCGGTTCTAAGATGTAAAAAAGAGAGAAGAAGGAAAAGAACAACACCAGATGGATGTTATATTTCCCTCAGTAAATATAATTTCAAAAGCACATGCATTAAGGATGCTCTGATTTCTAGACCAAAGAAGTCTGAATGGGCATCTGAAATTGTGGAAGTTTATCCAATGTCTTTGTAAATTGCTTTAGATCGTCAGATGGGATGCAGGCCATATTTTTCAAATGAGGTTGTGTAACATTAGGCACCTAAATCCATGTGTTAGGTGCTTACATAAAAATGGTGTGATTTTTCAGAAGTGCAGAAGCCATTCTTGACTTAAGAGTGAGTTATAAGCACTGAGCATCTCAGGTTTAATCTTGTACCAGTGTAACCTTTTATTGCCGAGTGCGGAAATGTACTGCATTTCAACCTTGACAGAGACCTTTTGTTTTTATCAGTAATAAATTGTAACTCCTTTTCCATTAAATTATTTATTATCTTTATTTTTTCATTCTAAACAATTTGGCAGAATTGAAACTGTCACATGGAAAATCATTCATTTTAGGAAACAATGGTCTGCTCTCCAAAGATATGTTGCTTTCTTATCGTGCATACTTTATATTGTACACCAGAAGTATTCTTGGAGTAGGTGGCCCTGAAGACAATGGCTGTATTGGAGTAGACCATGTACAATAATTCTTGGTGATTCTGGCACTCTACATCCAACACATTTTAGCACACATTATTGTTATTACACTTAGTCCATTTTTTTTATCTAGCAAGCATGACCCCTTTTAACTGTACCCTAACCTGAGGGAACAAAGAGAAATGTTTTCAAGAATAGTGCTCAGAGACATTAAATTCTTAAAAAGATTTTTTTGATTGGAGGCAAATACTCTGTAATCACACTACTGTTCTATCTATTCTATACACCTACGTGAGCCCACAAGTGGTCTGATTAATTTTCTATGGATTATATTCTGATTGTAACTGATTGTAGATGGATTTTAGACAGCAGGAAGGGGAAATATCAATTTTTTTCTCTCTTTTTTTAAAATCTTAGAATAATGTCTAATCATTGAAGCTGGAAATGCATTTTGTTCAACAATGAACACCACCATAGCAAAGATTTCTCGTAAGAACAATGCACACTGCTGTTGAAAGTTAACACCCTGTCTGTCTTGGTTTTTTTGAACTCCCTTGTCTGTCTGTCTCCACATGTTGTCTCTTTACTTATACTTAGATTTTAAGCTCTTTGGGGCCTGCACAGTCTTTTTGTTCTGTGTTTGTATATCATGTAGGTCCAGGCCCAAGACTGGAACTCCTAGTCTCTACCACACTGATGATAATAGATAAGAATAAATATTATTAATCTTAGGGTTTTATACTTCTGCACATCCCTGTAAAATCTGAGTGCCTTCCATGTAAAATCAGTAGCAATAGTGAACTTAGAGGAGTCACTGGCACCTCCCCTTTTACCGAGTCAAAACTCTGCTTGAGGTAAGATTTTTTTGGTTTTGATTTCCACTTCTTCCCCCAAGATTTTATTAATTTCCTTTTTTTATGTTGGTACTGGTAGGAATTTGCAAGTGGAAGGAGATGTCAATGTGGTGAGTGTCAATCTTTTTCAAAGAGGAACCCCATTCCAGCTCTTTTAAAATACATTCAACATCCCCACTACCAATTTAATAGAATTTAAGGATCCCATTCCCATTGACCAATGCCTGAAAATTTAAGGACAAGTCCGATGCTCAGTCCTTGCCTTTGAACTAACTGATAATGGACAATGAAAGTGGGAATCTTAAGGTTCTAAGTAGAGGTGATCAAAAAAATTACAAAACAAAGCCTTTTCATTGAAAAATTGCCATTTTGGGAAATACATTTTGTATTAAATGTCAAAATTTGTTGCTTTTTAATTTTTTATTGAAAATGTTATCAAAATGGTTTGGGCCATTTTTGTGTATTGAAAATCAGGTTTTGCAGTAAATGTAAAATAAATCATTTATCAAAGCAAACTGTTTTCATAAATTAAAATGGTTGATAATCTATTAAATGTTTTTGATGTTTTCAATTATTTTTGCAATAAGAAAAATATTGTGAATGGAAATAAAAAACAGTTCCATTTCAAACACTGCAAAATGAAAACAAGTTTGAGTTGTTGATTTTTTTTCCCCAAAACTACTTCTAGATTTTTCAACCACCTCTAGTTCTAAACATCAGCTTTAATTTGAACTGAATTTCAGGCTTTTGTTAAGTTACTTTGAGCTCAGTCACCATCTCTTGTGGGAAAACCTCCAGTGAGGGGGCTAAAATCTCCAGGAGATTTTCCTCCTGGAGATTCATCCCTACCTGTTGATGTGGGGAGGGTTTCCCTCACTCTGCAGCAGACCATGGAGGTCACTCTCAGATCCCAGGGGATTGGCAGGAGGCCCCATGCTTCCACATTGAGTGCCATTCCCTGATGGTCCCTTGAGAGCATAGCTACAATTGAATTGCTGTGTCAAAGTTCCAGTAGCTACCTTTAGAGATTCATAGATTCATAGATTCTAGGACTGGAAGGGACCTCGAGAGGTCATCGAGTCCAGTCCCCTGCCCGCATGGCAGGACCAAATACTGTCTAGACCATCCCTTATAGACATTTATCTAACCTACTCTTAAATATCTCCAGAGATGGAGATTCCACAACCTCCCTAGGCAATTTGTTCCAGTGTTTAACCACCATGACAGTTAGGAACTTTTTCCTAATGTCCAACCTAGACCTCCCTGGCTGCAGTTTAAACCCACTGTTTCTGGTTCTATCCTTAGAGGCTAAGGTGAACAAGTTTTCTCCATCCTCCTTATGACACCCTTTTAGATACCTGAAAACTGCTATCATGTCCCCTCTCAGTCTTCTCTTTTCCAAACTAAACAAACCCAATTCTTTCAGCCTTCCTTCATAGGTCATGTTCTCAAGACGTTTAATCATTCTTGTTGCTCTTCTTTGGACCCTTTCCAATTTCTCCACATCTTTTTTAAAATGCGGCGCCCAGAACTGGACACAATACTCCAGCTGAGGCCTAACCAGAGCAGAGTAGAGCGGAAGAATGACTTCTCGTGTCTTGCTCACAACACACTTGTTAATACATCCCAGAATCATGTTTGTTTTTTTTTGCAACAGCATCACACTGTTGACTCATATTCTTAAAGGGGATTACCACCATAGAGGAAGGGTTGCTGAAATGCCACCATGAGCTGTGTTAAATGCTGTTAGGAGGTGGGGGGCAGAACAATAGTGGGAATGATGCCGACTCCCTGGCCTTGCCCCACGGGTGAAAGTAACTTAAAGGACTTACCGGTAGGCCGGAGTCCTGAGTGGGGTCATGGCCTCAACCGGAAGAGGCGGGGCCTTTCAATATTTAAAGGCCCTGGGGCTCTGGATGTGGCTGGGAGCCCTAAGGCCTTTAAATCACCTCAGAGCTACCAGCTGCAGAGGCAGCTGGGAGCCCCGGGGCTCAGGGGCGAATTAAAGGGCCCGGGGCTCCACCGCTGAGGGGAGCCCTGCCGTCGCTGGGGCTCCGGCAGTCAGGCTCAGGTGGGGATTTAAAGGACCGGTGCTCTTGCCACTGCTGGAGCCCCGGGCCCTTTAAAGCACCACCAGAGCTTGGGTCTTTGGCTGCACTTTAAAGGGCCCGGGGCTCCCTGCAGTGGCAGGAGCACCGGGTCCTTTAAATCCCCGCCGGGGAAGCTGGTCCAGTCCAGCACAGCGTACCGGCTCGTACTAGCTTACTTTCACCTCTGCCTTGCCCCCAGCCCACCCACTGGCCTCCTGTATCCTCATGCAGCTCCCCAGTCCCGAAAGAGGTTTCTTCAGAGTCCAAGGGAAGGGAACATAGCTTATTCCCCTTTCTGTGGGGGAAATGTGCATAGAAGGTGCTCTTTGCACCTTATCTTCAGGGCACTGTCAGTCCTGATTTTTAATGTTAAGATAATTGCT
Organism: Trachemys scripta elegans; assembly: GCF_013100865.1. NCBI lineage: Eukaryota > Metazoa > Chordata > Testudines > Emydidae > Trachemys > Trachemys scripta. Next base: position 86,027,798 of record NC_048301.1, read on the forward strand.
TCTGGTGAAGGTAAAAAGCTGGGAATTATTTATCTATGAGACTAGAAGGGAGGCAAAGGACTTATTCTAGTATTTATATAAATAATTAAGCATTGTTAAGTGGGTGAGAATCAGTGACATTTGCTCCAGACCTCAGAAAATAGTCTTGTTTTTTATTTTCCACAATGCACACCTTGCTTTTCCATTGTGCATTTGTCTTTATATCTGAAAGACCACCAAACTAGGTTTTAAAGATGCTGTTACATTGGGCTTACTTTTGCTCTCAGGTACCATGGTGTAAATCCAGAGTAACTCAACTGCATTTAATGTAGATACCAATGTATCTGAGAGCAGAATTAGGCTAATAAGTTTAAGAGACTAAGAGTTTGACTGCACAAGGGCTTGTATGCTTCAGTTTCCCCATTTTGTATAGTAGGTATAATAAAACTTAGCTGGCTCACAGTCATGAGGCTGAAGTCATTAATGTTTGTTAAATACATTGAGAGCCTGGATGGAATATGCTATAAATTTGTAGAGTATTAGTGTTAATGAACAGATACAATGGGGACTACTATGTAAGGAGTTAAATGTTTAACACTGAATGTTTTTGCTTTGGTAAATTTGTTTTTCGTCCTCAATGTTATTTAGCCATCACATGTAAATACTAATAAGCAAAACACAGAGAAAACAAACATTATTACACTGACCTTACTTGAAACTTGTAGCTTGAAATTGTTATTCAGAAAGTCAACATAAATGCCTTTGCTGTTGGCAGAAGTCATATTCAAGGGTTGCCACTGAAAAGCCAAAATGTATCCCAAGTGCCACATCATGACCTAGCTAAGATGTATCAGGCAGTATTTATATAATATAAGGCAGTATTTCCCTGTATTTATAACAGATAATAATAGTTGCATCTGAGACACTGTGGTGCAGTAAGTAATGACTTTCTAATGGTGACCACTGTGTCATTTGAAGTTGAGGCCTCCAGGATTGCTTAAAGTAGTTTATATGATATGACTAGAGGGTTGCGTAGAACTGATTATCCTTGGGATTCCATCCTGTGATAATGGAATCTTTGCATTCTTTAGGTCCAAGTCTGTACTTAGCACAAGATCTAAGGAGGTAAAGAAAGGTAGATGTATGCCACCTTTCTGCTTGCCTGATTCTTGGGCTTTCCAGAAGCTGTTTCAACTGCTGGGACCCTGTCGTCTGTTCCACTGGTCATCACAACCCACCTTGCCTACTCCCTACACCAAGTGGGTAACAGGAGGCATAGTGCTGGCTAAAACAGAGGAATCTCTAAATGCCCCTTTAGGACAGATTTCCAGTTGATTAAAATTGTCTGTGCAGCACAAAGCAGACAGAATGCCATTGAGTACCTGGCCCTTTATTTTTAAATGACCATTCAGTAGTTTGAAATACATTTAACTTGCATTCTCAAGGAGAAGTCACATTACTGGCCTGATCCTATTTCTCGTTAAATCCAATGGTGAAAATCTTATCTGCAGTGGTTGAAGGACCTTAAAACTAAGAAAAAAATAAAAGGGAAGAAAATTGGTGACCACTGACATAGTTCAAAGAGCGGTAGTTCAACAGAGAGAGAGAGAAATGCACACATGAAAAGGCTTCTGAGGGCTAATCAACGCCACTCTAGCCCATGAAAACACAGCCTCTTCTCTGATGCGATCTACTCCTTTCTCAGAAGAGGTTTTTTTAATTGGAATTGCAGCACTTAGTTTTTGAGATCTAAATTCTTTAAAATACTAAAACACAAGCAAAAAATGACGACATGATAACAGGGCACATTGGTGTTAAGTTATCAGTGTCATCCTCTCAAAGGGCATTGTGAGATATAAAAAATAAACACAAAAGCCCTTCCCATGCTAGCTAAATTATTCTATGAATGCTTCAACCAAACTGTTTTAAAATACAGTTTTGAGCTCTTGTCTTTTGTGGTGCTTTTTTCTTCTTCTTCTTATAACCGCATCAATTATCTTGTTCTGTTCATAGACAAAAGGGTAAAAGAAAATCTCAAGTGAGTGACATAGTCTCCAGTAACATAGCAATTTTGGTGCACCTGCCCAGTGGTCTATGCAAATAGCACCTGGAAAATTGAGGATCGTCTTCATATTCTCAAACATGCTGACTGTAAATGAAATATATTTATTCTATCACCTCTGAGGCTGAACTCATGTTTTATTACCATTAATATTATCTTTATTATTTCTGTTTGCAAACAGAACAGAAAGGAGAGAAAAAAATCAAAGCAGTTGTTGTGCCTCTCTTCTTAAAAGAACCAGGACATGAAACACCACAGTCAATTCCACACACATACAAAGAATTTGAGCAAACCTGTTATGCTTGTTTGTTGCCACAAATTCCTGTTATAGTTAAAAAAAGAAAATAAAGGTGTAGAAATAAAATACTTTGCACTCTCCAGCAATAATCCCTTTTTAAAAATAAACAAACACATTTTTCAAGTACAGTATAATATTCTGGCTCAAACTTCATACCACTCATTTCTGTTTTCATAGTGCATACTTTTTATTCCTTAGAGCGCAACAAGGTTGTGTGCATTATGTGCTCAGGGGAGTGGTGTGTTGAGGTCTCAAGTCATTATTATATTGTCCTGGTGCTATCTGAGAGACCTTTTATTCCAAATTGACCTAAAAAAAATTATTTTAATGTGACCTTTAATCCTTTACCTTCTACATTCCTATCAACTGTGAGTCTGGGAGCTGCAGTTCATAAATGAGTTTACAACTCTATGAAATGAGGATAGGCATTAATTTCCAGGGCTTTGAAAAAGGAATGAACATTAATGGTAAATTGACAAAGTGAAATTGCATGATACAAGATAATTGTGAGCAAGTGTTGTCACAGAGAAATATTTACATAATTAAAAGTTCCAAACTACATTAACATACTTCCTCCAACAGGAACAGTAGAAAATTAGCTGATGCCAGCACAGAAACTTAACTAGACATGACTTGGAAAAGATTCACTGATTGTTTATATTGTTGAATCTCAAGACCTATCCCAGTTTTAAACTAACAAAACCAAACTGAGTGAACCTCAAACTATTTGCATTGAATGAGCACCCAAAAGTCTGGATTTTTGTGTGTTCTTAGAACTTCTGTGGTTTGAAAAAACTGGATTGGAAAGACATTTTCCCATAAGGTTATTTATTTGGCTGTTTCCAGTCAGGCCAGGAACCCCATAAGAATAAACATTTCTCATACCAATTCTGCATCTCTTTTCCAACCCCAGCCAGTAGCAGGAAATGGAGACACATTAGAAAAATTGTAATGTGAACATTTCTGAACACTTTTTTTTTTTTAAGTCATAGCTTAGGTTTTGGGAGAGGGTTCAGGTCAGTTTTTATCCTCTGGGGAAGTGCTGTTGTGTGGAAAAGCAGTCTCAATAACCCATGTCTGCTTGCCCTGTACCAGGGAGAGAGCAACTTACAAAGCTGGGGAAGAGATAAGACACTTGTAATCAGAAGGCAAAGAAGGGTGAACAGAGGTTCCAGTGGAAGTGTAAGGGGTATACTGACTCTTTAAGGCTGACCAAGGAAGGCACTGGGGCAAAGTGTTGCCAACTTTCATGATTTTCTTGCATATCTCATTTCATGCTTTTCTTCAAGCCCCAGGTCTTGGATTCATGAGCATGTCAGCTTTCATAAAAATAGAAAATGTCAGTTTCTACCCTTCATAGTTGTGGAACAAAGCTTGAACACATGACCTACATGTACCTTAAATATTAAAAAAACAGACAGTAAACAAAGCATCTGAAATACATTGTTTTGATTTTTAACTCTTGTGATTTTTAAACCCAAAAATTGAGGGTGTGGGGAGTCATTCATGATTTTTGAATGTGTGTGATTGGTAATGCTACAATATTGTCTTACTCCAAGGGTTTCACGTTAAGATCAGACCTGCAGGACAGGAAAAGTCATTGCTGATGAAAAAGACGGTGGCCTGAGGGAGGGCTTGGGAAGGAAACCAAGTCTATTGGCTCTCTTCAGGAGTCCCCAGGAGAAGGGTGGACAGGAGTTCCACTCTTCTTCACTTCAGAGAGAACACTGGGAATAGTAGTCGTGGGCTAATGGGTCAGCCTGGCAAGGCATGTTTGAATGAGAGTCCTTACATAGCCACACTCCCTAAGAAGGAGAAGCTGGAAGGTGGAGAAGTCTCTTCATGAGAACGGAAGAACCTAGATCCACAAAAAGAACAGGAGTACTTGTGGCACCTTAGAGACTAACAAATTTATTAGAGCATAAGCTTTCGTGGACTACAGCCCACTTCTTCTTTTGTACACAGCCTTTGGAGGAAGGTCTGTGCCAACAAACTGTATTCAACAATTTGTTTTGAGATAATTCAGTGGAATTGGACCCTCATTTGGATTCAGGTCACTAACCCAGAAAACCTAGGCAGAAAGGCGATAATACTTAAATATTTGTTTGGACTCAGACACAGATTTTCTACTGAAAGATTTTGTGAACCAAGAAAGCCTGGAAGGGAGGGCAGGGGAGGAGAATTTCTGGGAAGGGGAAACCTATGTTTTATTGGACTTTGAACAGACCTTCATGGAGGAATCTGTGCTATGCTAAAAGGCTGAGGAATAACACCTGGGGAAGAGGAATGTGATGAGTTTCTTTTGTTAACTTTAAGTACCTCATAGTTGTGGCCCTTCTGTGAACTTTGGCAGAGTGCTGTGTTATGCAGGGGGTCAGATTAGATAGTGTAATGGTCCCTTCTGACCTTAGTCTGGGAATAAAAAGGAGAGAGGATTCCATCTGAATTAAGGACCACATAGAGAAACAAAATATATCTGGCTTCAGATATTGGTTCCAAAATGTCCATGTGTAGTGTGGATATGAATCACATTTTGTACTGAATTGGGTGACATGCTTGGGTACTAGCTGCTCTTCTGAAATGTTCCTTGTTCCATTGGCAACTTGAGTTTGCAGCTGGTGACAGTGCTTCATAACGTTTTATGTAAGTCATAGTGGCATCTATAAATTTGTTATTCACCCTACAGGCAACTCAGGATATTAGCAATCATCTATAATACCACTTGATATCTCAGGTTATGTATACACTACAGCTTAAGATGGTATAAATTATGTTGCTCAGGGGTGTGAATAAGCCACCCCTCCTGAGCAACATAAGTTTAGTGCTCTCTCCCATTGGCTTAGAGCGGGGTGGCCAAACTTACTGACCCGCTGAGACACATATGACAGTCTTCAGAAGTTCAAGAGCAGAGGCGCACCTGCCGGGGCTTGGGGTTTCAGGCCTGCTCCTGCTGAATCCCCGGCAGGCACACCCTGCAGGGCTGAAGCCCCGAGATCCTCCCTCCCTGCTGGGCAGAGGCCCCTATCATACCATGTGACTGCAAAGTAGAGGTCCCGAGCTCCCTCTAGGAGCAGGTAGGCGGAGGATGGGGGAAGAGCATGGGGGCTCCTAGAGCCGCACTTTAACGGCTAAAGAGCCACATGTGCCTTGCGAGCCATGGTTTGGCCACCCCAGCTTAGAGTATCTGCACTAGCCGTGCTACAGCCGCGCAGCTGCATTGGTGCAGCTGTACTGCTGTAAGCTCTGTAATGTAGCCATAGCTTCTGTGGTTGGCCAGCAATGCTTCCCTCATGGCAGGGAGAACTTGTTTAGGCCATTTGGCCTTTCACAAACCTAACTGTATTTCAAAGAACAAATGTGTAAAGATGAAGAGTGACACTCATGCTAAACTATACTTCAAAGCCAGAAATAATTTGACAGTCTTGAGGATGATAAGGATTCCCAGAGGAGAACAGAGGCAGAACTTGCTAGAATGATTTATTCAGAGGCAGAAAATGTTTTTTTCCAATGAACATAAAAAAAATGCCTGTTGAAAAACTGTATAGGCAGACTTAAACAGAGGCCTTCAATATCGATCACACCCAGAATGGTGGCAAGAACAAAATAAGCATTGTTTGTGCTTTTAGATGTAGCCATTGGTAACCAGCAGTTGTTGGTGTTGTATTATTTCAAACCCCAAGTGTACTACTGGAAAGCCAGTGTTTGAACTGGTTGAGCTGATCCCAGTTTTAAGAAGGTTCCATGTTCAGGGAGAGAGCTGCAACATTCATGTTGATATGTTTAGGGACTTAGTGTATTAATATGCACAGTTGTCCCTCTAAGCAGTAATCTGAGTTGAATTAATTTTACCTGACCATAGAGCTGGAAGATATGGATGTGCAGAACAGTGCTGAAAGTCTCATAATTATAGTTATGAATTTTATGTATTTGGAACTGCAGTTTCAAATCTTGGTGAGGTCACTCAAAGTGGCGCCTCCTGCTGGCTGTCTTGGGGATTAGCTATCTCAGCCAGCGCACCCCCTCCTGTAGTTGCCTCTCCCACCACCCTCACCTGCAGACCTGCCTCAGTCCAGGAACTGCAGCATTCTCTTTATGACTTGGCCCTCCGGATGTGTCATGATCTGTGGTTTTCTCCTTCCAGGCGTGGTGGGGAGGGAGAGAGTATCTATAGTCCAGCCACTTCCCCGGTAGCAAGAGGGGAAGACCTGGGCCCGCCTACTACTCCAGGTCCCGGCCCAGGGACGCTGTCAATAGCAGCCTCCTGCTGCCTTTCCTTAACTTCTCTGCTTCAATTCCATGGGTCACTTCGCCACAGGTCCAGCAAGTCTCAGGAGTCAGCCTGGAGCTCCCTCTTGCTGCCCGGGTCCCTGCCAGCAACTCCTTGTCCAAAGTGTCCTTCCTGCAGCCTGCTAAGAACACAGTCCTCTCTCCTTGGGCAACCAGCAGCAACTGACCCTGCTCTGCCCTGCATCTCCTGTTTATGTGAGCCTGCTGAACCCTGATTGGCTGCTTTGTTCAGCCTCTCTCTGATTGGCTTCTCTCTGTGCAGCCTCCTTAGGCTGCTTTTAACCCCTTCCTTTCTGTTGTGGGGTGAACACCCCATCACACTCCCAGAGAATTCTGTTTTGAATTATAGTGATTGTTATAGATGGGGCAACTGAATATGAGAGTGAGCATAGAAGAGATTGGACCGGATCTTGTAATGTGAATTAGAGTAGAACCTCAGAGTTACGAACACCTCAGAAATGGAGGTTGTTTGTAACTATGAAATGTTCATAACTCTGAACAAAACATTATGGATGTTCTTTCAAAAGTTTACAACTGAACATTGACTTAATACAGCTTTGAAACTTTACTATGCAGAAGGAAAATGCTGCTTTTAACCATCTTAATTTAAATGAAACAAGCACAGAAACAGTTTACTTACCTTTTCAATTTTTTTCCAACTTTCCCTTTATTTTTTTGGTAGATTATGTTTAACACGGTACTGTATTTGCTTTTTTTTTTTTTGTCTCTGCTTCTGCCTGATTGCATACTCTGGTTCCAAATGAGGTGTGTGGTTGACTAGTTAGTTCATAACTCTGGTGTTCGTAACTCGGAAGTTCTACTGTATCTGTAAAAAGCTATCAGGTGTGTGCAAAGGTGGATTAAAGCTTATCCTTGAGGGGAACATGGTCCAGCACATAGGGCACTAAACTGAGAGTTTGAATACTAGAGCTCTGTTGTTCCTCTCTCTGCCACCCATGCACCCACCTTCCTAAGGTAAGTCATGTCACTTCTCTATGACACACTTTCTCCCTCTGTAAAATGTGAGAAATGATACTTTCCTTCCTTTGTAAAGCACCTTGACATCTACACTTTAAAAGCTCTCTATGTAAGCTAAGTAGTATTATCTAATACCAAGTATTTAAACCATCCTCAAAAATTAACTTCTGGTTAATTTGACTCAAAGATTCATTACATTTACTTAAGATTTGGTTCTAAAAATGACCAGATTTTTTTTTGGGGGGGGGGGGGGGGAGGGTCTTTTTAAAAATTATTTATTTATTGGTTTGCTTACCTGTAACTGAGAGGGTAGGTAGAGACTTACAGGTGGTAAATGAAGCTGCTGTGGTAGTCTTTCAAGCAGGAGACACAAGTACACATTCTAGTTAGGTCCCAAGCCAAATCAGGTTGGTGTTCTTGGTATTCTAGTGCCTAGTAGCTATGTACATACTGCCAACTGCTAAATTGTTTGTCTTAGTTCATCACAATTAACAGTCTCTGCACAAGAGAGACCTTGAATAAGATTACCAGGGAGGTTTCATGACAAGGCTGAGGTGCACTGACAAAGCTACAGTATACTTGGAAGTTTGTGCTGCACTTGCCTGACATTGACTCTACTAATCCTTCCCTTTCCTGAGCATGACATGTCTTAATTTTGTTCAAAGGAAGGTCCACATTTGCAAGGATGTTACAAAGGTAGCATCCAACATGGTGTATTAAAAATGACTCTCGTTACATACAGTATCTACTGAAAAACAGCCCAGAAGGCCTCGAGAAAGAAAATGGAATAAGACAAGAAAAAATAATCTCTCTAAAGCTCTTTGCAGTGTGTTCCTTTCAAAGGCTGGCCTAGGATGATAAGACATACAATTAAAAACAAGCTGATGACTCCTGGAAATTTTTGAAAAACATCATATCTAAACACAATTCTGTTGACATACCCTATTCCTTCCTCTATTTTTCTTCCCTTGCTCTTTATTAATTACTAAGAACATTTGTATTACAAAGAAATCTTTGTTTTTAAGTGTTCATTGCCTGCCTGAAATCCTTATCCTGTATTTGTGACATCACTGTCGAGGGCAGTGAAACAATAGTGAAAAAGAAACCAGTGGCTTATTACTTTAAAGGTGAATTGATTAAAAGGCACTGTCCTATTTTGGGATGATGTGACACTGCCCAGGATGAGCCCCAGGTGCAACTGGTGAGAATTGTGTAGAGATTCCTCACAAGGATCATTAGCCACTGCACAGATCTAGATTACTAGAGCAAAAGGAGTAGCTCCATTAGTGGTAGCAGTAGTAGGCTGTTATTTTCTAGCCATGAGATACATCTTGTATGCATATCCCTTATGATGTTTCAGCAGGTGATTCTCTGAGTCTGATCTGCTGGCCAGTACATAGGTGGGGAGCGAGCACCCTCATGGCCCCACCTGTAGACACACATACACACATTGCACATTTTGGCTACTGGGAAGGAGCACAGAGACAGTTCTAATGCCTGGCCCTTGTGTGAGGTGTTCCATGTGCCATTTCCCCACTGAATCTGCACTTGGGTCAGGCATAACCTGGCCCTTAGGATTTACCTTATCTCAGTGAGCAATTGCCAGATGTTCATAAGCAATAACTCTGTGTATCATTGTGCTCACAAAAATACACACACATTTTTGTACCGTGACTTCCTTCCTCTCTATTTGAAAATTTGGACTTAAGTGGGAAGAGAAATATGGAGAACAATAAACGCTTTGGGAACAAAGATCCTTTTTTCATGTAAATGTACTTAGCAGTATAGAATATTTTTAAAAGATTGGAAAATAGGACACCTAATCAGGAATCTATCCAAATAGAATATATTTTTAATGCTTCCAGGTTGCATCAGCAGTTTTTTATAGGAGACAGGTAAGTTATTACATATATCAGGGGTAGGCAACCTATGGCACGTGTGCCGAAGGCGGCACACGAGCTGATTTTCAGTGGCACTCACACTGCCTGGGTCCTGGCCACCGGTCTGGGGAGCTCTGCATTTTAATTTAATTTTAAATGAAGTTTCTTAAACATTTTAAAAACTTTATTTACTTTACATACAACAATAATTTAGTTCTACATTATAGACGTATAGAAAGAGACCTTCTAAAAGCATTAAAATGTATTACTGACACACGAAACCTTAAATCAGAGTGAATAAATGAAGACTCGGCACAGCACTTCGGAAAGGTTGCCAACCCCTGATATATATTTTTGGTCTATATTCCAGGCACAGATAATACACATGACTTCAAATAATTGATAAAGGATCTCAGCCATGAAAACTAGAAAGTTTAATTAAAAAGAAATGAGGGTTAAAGTGAGATCATGCTAAACAGACAACAAATTAGACATAAGATATTCAAGAGAAGCAAATTGCATTTTAAAACTACATTAAAATGTGAGAAGCAGACACATTCAGGATGAGACCCTAGTGTATGCATTTTAAATGTCTTTAGAACCATCATAAAAATAAACTTAAAAATAGTTCTAGGTTTTTTGTGTTATGGTTAGAGCTTTCAGACTTTATTTTTTATAATCCTATTCCAAGACCTTTTCTCTTCTGCTCGCTTCCCCCCCACACACACTTACAGAGCCCTATCCCTTTCTCCTTATGCATTTGAGGCCCCATTTCAATTCCTATTTGGATATTTGTCTTTGTTGCTGTCATGTCTTGGATAACTCAAAGATGTCTGCTTTTTTTTTTTTAAATCACACAAGCCAGAAAAAAACAAAGTCCTGCTTCTGTTAACACTTATTTATATGCTTAACTTTATTAGTGGAGTAGTTCCATTGACTTCAAGAGTTGCAAAATCAAGGTCCAAACAGCCACAGTCCTCTGAGTCTCCCAGTGTATTTTTATGTCTTTAACTCCCAATCCTTCAAAACTTACCATGAGCAAAAGTTGCTCACAGAACAAGTCCTGTCGACTTCAAAGTGGCTACTCATGTGATAAAGTTGCTTAGATGTGTGTTTATCAGGTCTATAAAAGCCTCAGGGCAGGAACTCTTATCAGCTGCCTAATGTTGGTATGTAAATAATAAATATTATTATTAATAGTAAGCTAAATGCAAAACTGGACAAAGCTTAGACAGGTTCTGAGAGAAGAACACAGCTAATCTTTCAATTCTTCAACTAGTACAGGACATGACAGGACAACTCCTCAGAAACGGGCCTGCCCTACCCTTACTACACAATGGAACAGTGTATTGCAACAGTAAAGGTCAAGAGATTGAGCCTTCTCAGGGGCTATTCCAATACTGTGGAACTTGCTTCCAGAGCAATAAGAACCTCCACAGACCTTACTACCTCTCACCTAAAGTGCAAGGCACACTTATTTGACCTTGCCTTCATTAATAGGGGTGTGTGTGCGTGTGTGTGTGTGTGTGTGAAACAGCACGCTAAACAAAAGTTTTCTCTGTGGAGAAGATAGGAAAAAGAATGAATCACACATGACAGATATTAGACTTATTGCTTAGAGTGCTACTGGAAAGTGCTCCGATGACAGAGTCGTGAAAATGGTGCAAGAGCCTTAATAGAATGGAATAATGGTTCCATAATTCAAATTGATTTCCATTGTAAGTCCTGGTCTTTTGTGTTTGACATCTTGGTCATTTCTAATGATGTTACATTCAAATCTGATAATAACATTTAAAAATAACTGTCAACTCAGATTTTTTTTGAACCTCTAAACATTAGGTTTTTTTCACTTTAGTTCCTTAAAAACAATTTTTCTAAATAAAAATAGTGTAACTGAAAAGAATAGATGTTTCGCCAGTGAATGCCTTACCATTGCAGGATATATTTTAAATCAGTTATGACATTTAGAACTTGAAAAAACTGACTGTGATACATGCTCACTATTTTCTTTTCAAGTGTTTCGTTATGAAGCAAATGAAACCTTTTGCTTTACTTTTTGACTTAAGAATTGCATTGATTATGTCTAGTAGGTGATATATGAAATCAACTAGTCATATGTTACTATAGCAATGTGGTCTAGTGGGAATGAGAATTAGGAGTTCTGGGTAGAGCTGGTGGAAAAACAGATGAAACCGTTTTCAGTTGGAAAATGCAATTCTATCTAAATTGCAATACTTTGCAAAATTATATCTTTTCCACAAAATTTTCATATCAGAGGAAAATATGGGGGAAAAGTCTAACATTGACAGAATGAAACATTTTAATTTGTTTTTCTTTTAAAGTGACCTTGTGTTTCAATTTATTTTTATTTTCTATTATAAAATAAAGTCAGAGTTGAAATGAAATGAATAAGGAGCCGGATTTTCCTGTCTGGGAACAAGTGGGAGACAGACCTGAAGAGGATCAGTTAATTATTTTGATTGTTTCATCTTGTTCTAAGCACACAGCATATTTGCAAATGCAAATCTCCTTCTCCCCATTTTTGTCTTTTCTTATTAACACTTTTATTTCAGTCAAAAATCTAACAAAGATATGATCAATTTTTTTGGGTTGGTTTGGTCTAATCTGGTCTGGTGTCTTGTCCTGTCATGGTAATCTAAATAAATCAGTCATTATAGCATCTGAGATTGAGATCTCTATTTTAATTTAAACCAAACCAAGAAATGTTACTCAATTTATACATGTGTAAACACTGAGTTAAAAAGCAATTCCATAACAATTATGCAAACATACCATAGCTTTAAATCCTCTATTTAATGAGATTTATGTGGATAAGTAGTCGCCATTGCTGTCAATCTAGATTTTATACATGTATTTTTATTTAAGTCCATTTAACATTGCACTTGTTCTTATTTTTGCCAAGTGTCCTTTAACCTTTTTCTGTAAATACTTAACTCTTGGAAGAACTTCCATCATCAGTCTGTGATAACTTCAATCCATTACTAATTTTACAGTACAGAAGACTATAGATAACATTTGGAAACCAAGAATCCTCAAGAGTAGTCAAGCACATAACTGATGAGCTGGATACAGATACTGCAATGACAACAAGGTACATACAGTAGCAATTATATAGTACATCCATTCTTGGATGATAGTCCCAGAAGTGATTACTAGAATTAAAATTATATAACTTTGTAAATTTAGTAGCTTTGTATATTTTACATTTACATAGCACCACCAAGAATGACATAATTCAAAATGGTGGCCATCACCAAAGCCTGAGATAGGTCAGATAGTAGAATAATCTGTCCAGCGAGCCTTTGAGCACTCTTAGACCCTGTCCCTACAATTTGATTTTCACAGGTAGACCCCACACCCATTTGGAGCCCTAAAGACTTCTAAGAATCAACCTGAAAGGTCCTGTCTGCAGGATTAAAGCTATAATCTGAAAATATCAGGTTTTTTCTAAATCTGTTCAGATCATCTCTAGGGGATACATGTATTAATTTCAAGACTGAGTTAAATAGTAGGAAAGAAATAAGGGCTAAATTGAACATGCGAATTACAACTGTTGCTTTCTCCTGATGAGAAAATAATCTCTTGTATCATATTGTAGACTGAAGGCATTGTATATGCAATTATGGCAATGTTACCAACATAGTATTAATGTATGCAATTTATTTTTTTTTCCTCAGCTGAACATCTGAAATTTCTTCAATCTGCTGTTCCTAGAATTCATTAGCCAGTAGTTCTTCCACCCTAAGGGTTTTTCAAAAAGAAAGAAAGAAAAGCAATTAATAGTGAAATGACATACTCAGCAGTCTTCAGAGTAAAGCTCTTTATGTAGAAGGAAATTTCCTGGTACATCAGCTAGCTACTGTCAGGCATATGATGAGAAATTGCCCCTGGCTATTAAAATATATTTATTAATTTTCATGACCCTGTTACACATAATTATTATGAAATAAGTATCAATTAAAAGTGTAGCCATTTTAATTACATTACTTTAGTTTAAAGGAAATGTCTTCTCTATGCTTCTCTAAAGCCATGAATGGAGCTTTCTCATGATAGGGATGGAGTTGCAGCTTCCATTGCAAACCGTATTTTCGGTTACTTAAAACTTTCTCAAATTCATTTTAGGCCACAATTTTCCGTGCTTACCATTCCCCAAAGATTAAATTTTCAGCAACGTACAAGCACTTCGTTCAGCCCTTTTTGAATTATTGGAACACATGAAACTTTAAGAATTTTTGCATTCACATAACTCAATAAAAGCTAAAGCCGGAGGGACAGATTCTCACCAGATGTAAATTGGCATAGCACCATGGCTTCTATGTTAAGTTGTCCAGATATTAGGGGCTTAAACCATAAAGCAAGATAAATTTCAAACATGGCCTGTTTTGTAGATATCACTCAGGCTGAAATAGTAAAGCTAAGTATGAAGAAAACTGTTATCATACTTTTCATATGCACAGTGCAACATTGTACTTTCTGGCTGGATTGCTTTTATTTCATATGGAGGAAAACAAGAAAGAAGAAAGAGTAAAGTGACTATGAGAAGCACAAGTTGTGTATCTTTTCTGTAATGATGATGTACCAGTTCTGTTTTACAGAATGGTAGGTGCCTATATTAGGGGCTTTCTAGGAATATAAAGATGCAGGGCACAGGAAACTATCCTATCAGATAGCTGCATATGCCACTTTTGTACAATTACTTTTAAAGCTATGACTGTTTAAAGACAAGACGATCAAGCATGCATTTTTTCTGATCATTTTTAAAAAACATACTTTTTTCTGTCTATTTGTACAGGGTGGTGAAACTGAAGGGCAAAACTCCCATTAAGCTCAATCAGACCAGCATTTCATCCTGAGACCTTGCATAGGGGTACAGGGCTTTAGTGTTGAGTTGCCAGATATTAGATGCTTAAACCCTAAGGCAGGGTAATTATTAATGAGTCATGGGAACAGGTGCATCATGTTAACTACAACCAAGACTGAAAAGAGATTGGAACTTCTGTATCTGAGACAGAGGAAGCTAAAGACTGGGACACAAACATTCCTCTATAAAGAGGTTGTAGGAACATCCAAGCATGGGGAGAAAACTTATGCTGCACTCAGCTTGTGCTCTGTTATTGCTATTTAAATTACAAATAATGTGAAATTTCAGGAAGGGATTAAGTTTAGACTATCTATATAGTGTCTGTTCTGCTGAGGAAGGTGGGAAATCAACCTACTCTTAAGAACCTCCTAGTTTAAGATGCACTTGCTAATGTGAATGTTAATAATTATAGAACCCATTTAGAAAATTTGGAACCAATTTTCTTGAAACATGGCTTGATCTTTAAGTCTCAATGGGGTCTACCGACCAAGAGAAATGTGACATTTCCAGGTCATGTACAGAATATATAATCTTCTGTTCACCTGTTCTGAGTACTACATTCTTCACGTACAAAACTTTGACATAATCATTGGAACTAGTTGATAATTAGAACTGGGTGAATGTTAATTGAATATATTAGACTAACTAATACTAAAGGGCCACACGCTTCATTGCTTCTGTAGGCTGAGCACATTGCACCAGAGATTCTTGTGTTCTTCCATTCCACCCCCGAATGTCCCTGTGTAACCTTTCATCACCCTCTATTTCAAGGACTCCCTGAATGCCCCCCACCCCGCTACCTTATGCTAGGGGCTCTGTGTGCCCTGCTGTCCCCCTATGCTAGGGGCTTTGTGTCCCCCTAAATCTCTCCTCCAGCATTTGCCAGAGGCTATGTATGCCCATAGGTGCTGGGACTAGGGGTGTTGCTGAACCCCTCTGGCTTGAAGTAGTTTACATCATATACAGGGTTTACAGTTTGGTTCAATGGCTCTCAATACCCCCACTATACAAATTGTTCCATCACCCCTGTGTATGCCACCCCTTTTCCCACCATTCCCCCCTACCCCACTATGGCAGGTGTTCAGTTTGATAAATTTCTGAGCTGGAGGTTGCAAATCCCACTTTTCTAGCTATTTTTGTAAGTGCTAAGAGCTTGTCACCTTGAATTTACCTGGTATGGGATCCTTGCTACATAAAAATACTTCCTTGATCTGGAGATGACTGTACTCGATTGTAGTCAAAATCCTTCAAAAGGATTTCTCATCATTTATAGCCCCTTAAGTGGATCATCTCCATCCCTTCAAAAACAATGTGTAGTAACTAAAAATAAGGTAAAACAATGAGGAGTCCTTGTGGCACCGTAGAGACTAACACATATATGTTTTTGCTGATTAACACAGCTACCCCTCTAAAAACAAGGGAAATGCCAAAGACGAGAGAGACAGAAAGTACATAAAATTCCAATTGTTATTGCAGCAGGACTGTTCAGGGGCACTAATTGCCTGATCTGCAGTCCTTAGGCAAATAATAATAATAATAATAATAATAAAAGAAAAGTAAAAGAAAAAACCCATTAAAATCAATGGTCCAAATCTAGCCTCTTCACTCATTACCATGGCCTAAAAGGTATCAGAACCAATTCACTGCCATTGTCAATGGAGGAGGTGTCTGTGCAAGAGCTGCATCCATTGGAATGTGGAGGAGGGCTTGGGAGCATTCTAGAGAAGGTGGATTTGCTGGGTATTTATTCATTTATACTATTGTAATGATATCTTTGCGTTAAAACGTAATGAGTGTAAAGTATAATGAAATGAATGACTAATAATCAAATACTTGTGAAAAATATTTATCCTGAATAAAGAATAAACTAGTCAATATTATTTTAAAATGTACTTAAGATACACCCACAAAAGAAATAAAACACAAGAGGAAAGAATGGCAAGGGCAGTCACAGGCTCTGCCTACAAGTCTCTTAGACTGAAGTTGCATTCTAACATAGGGGAAATTTCCTGTGAATAATAATAATGGAGATATACCTATCTCATAGAACTGGAAGGGACCCTGAAAGGTCATCAAGTCCAGCCCCCTGCCTTCGCTAGCAGGACCAAGTACTGATTTTTGCCCCAGATCCCTAAGTGGCCCCCTCAAGGATTGAACTCAGAACCCTGGATTCAGCAGGCCAATGTTCAAACCACTGTTGGGCAGGCAGAGTGATCTGAACCATTTTATAACAAGTAGCATTTTACAAGATGTATTTAACGGTAAAGGTTTTCTTTGGAAACTGGTGTTGTGAACTTTCTATTGTGTTGGCCATCTCCTCTTGCTGAGAAATGACAGCTTGTGTGTCTCCAACAGAAAACAGCTTATGATTTACAATTATAAACCAGTTTCAGTTCTGCTTTTAGAATGGTTTAATGATGGAAGGATAACTTTCAGAGATCACTAAATGCGGTCAGTCTCCCAGTCCTGCTTTCATAGGCTGAAAGACTCACTCACTTATGCAGAGTTGTCCATGGTGAGAATGCCCCACAGTGTAGATGTGTGGTGTGCATATGCAGACTCAGTAGCTGGCAGTAGGGCACACTGCCTGGGGAAGTGTTCTATGCCAACTGTCAATAAACCTGCTCTCCGGAAAGCACTGGAGGGTGGACATTCATCAGATGCTTGGAGTGATAAAATACAGTAGGCAGGTATAAATATACAGCATATGAAAAGATGGGAATTGCCTTACCAAGCGGGGGGTCAGTGCTAATGAGGCCAGTTCAATCAGGGTGGAAGTGGCCCATTCCCAACAGTTGACAAGAAGTTGTGAGTATCAACAGAGGGAAAATTACTTTTTGTAGTGACCCAGCCACTCCCAGTCTTTATTCAGGCCTAATTTGATGGTGTCAAGTTTGCAAATTAATTCCAGTTCTGCAGTTTCTCATTGAAGTCTGTTTTTGAAGGTTTTTTTCTTGAAGAATAGCCATTTTTAAGTCTGTTATTGAGGGTCCAGGGAGATTGAAGTGTTCTCCTACTGGTGTTTGAATGTTACAATTCTTGATGTCCGATTTGTGTCCATTTATTCTTTTGCGTAGAGACTGTCCGGTTTGGCCAATGTACATGTCAGTGGCAAAGCTCCCTTTAGACTCTGCTGCAACTGAAGCCTTTGGTGCAGGTTGGGCTTCCATAGAGACATTATTACTATGTCAGGCTATATTAACCTTTTTGATTAAATTCTATGGGGCCAGAGGGGGTATGATGTAAGGTCTCTCTGGACCTGGAACTGCCCCTTCCATCTCCCCTAGACTGACCCACCTCCTTCCCTCAATTATCAGATCCCAAAGGACTGGAGTTTGATTCACAGAGACTGGAGGTGGGGTGGGACCTCAATTGGAATCAGCAATGGGACCCATAGACCTATTGAAATGATTTTCTTTACATTTGACATGCTTGTAGGTCTCACAGAGACTTCCAATCAAGCCAAATCTGGAGACTATGTACTTTAATGTAATTTACAGTAGGTTACTTTGTATAAGAAATCCCAGTTTGCATTATACTGTGCATTGTATTCATTTACAAATACGTCATATTACAAAAATAAAACATATTTCAAGATATAAGACCAAGAGGGCAGAGTTAAGGTTGAGCTTTCAGCTTTCCTCTGCATTTCTTCACTTCTGAGTATTCAATTTCCCATCCTTACTGTTACATTAATACATTATTCTTTTTCATGGAATATAGCAAAGTTTGTTGCTACAGGAACTAGTGGTCACAATGATAAAGCTTATGCTCTGATAAAGATTAAAGATGAGAGACTAAATATTTGTCTCAGTTGCAATATAATATAAATGTAAATAACACTGTCTGGTTTGTTTGGTCTGAGCTGTTTTTCATGTGTTAAAAATAGTTTGAGTTCAAATTCATCATTGAATAAAGTCCAGTTACACTTTTACTTAATGAAAATCCACTCCGTTCAAATGTTCTAGGGCTATTTACATAAAATATGAGCAAATTGTACTTTTATTAGTAACTGTATATCAGCCAAATTATTGTAGTTATGAGCAGGGGGACTTTTCCTAAGCATTTATTTTATGTTATTTACAGACTAGTATTTGAATATTGTTAGAGTTAATGTTATTTTTATGTGGCAGAGAAATAGTCTATGTATTCTGCATCTGTAATTATTTTTATGGAACCCTATTTCTTTCTCTCTGATTGGAAAGAACAAATCAATAAAAAAGTAAATATATATCTAATAATTTCAAGTTGCACATAAAATAAATGGGTGCTGTATGTGCAGACATGAAACCTTCTGCTTTTGGTTGAGATATGAAATTGACATCCTGGCCACTTGTGGTCATTAAAGATCTCATGGCACTTTTTTGCAAGACTAAAGGTGAAAGCTGCAGTGTCATGGCTAAATTCCAATTGGATAATTACATTGTGTTTACTTAATCCCCAGCTGGGTGCGATTTTCTTCATTTTTTCTCCTGAATTGTTGTCTACTGCCCTGCTTAAGGGCTCTTGCCTTTCACACAGTGGAAATTGCTTATGCCAGTGTGTTTCAATAAGGGGAAAAGTGATCTCTGTATATCTAGTTGGCAATTTAGTTTCTTAAAGGTTTCAGAGTGGTAGCCATGTTAGTCTGTATCAGCAAAAACAACAAGGATTCCTTGTGGCACCTTAGAGACTAACAAATTTATTTGGGTCTCTAAGGTGCCACAAGGACTCCTCGTTGTTTTAGTTTCTTAAAGCTTTTCAAGTGCCTCATAAATGGAATTACATAAGGTGTTACATACAAGTCAGTCCTTCAAATCATCCTCTCCACATCTCTGAACTTTTTGGACCACACCACATCACCACATTTTCACCACATTTTGGGTTTAATGCCTGAATTTGTAAAAGAAATTGTTTACAGTAAATACAATAAAAGAAGTAAAAGTGACGAATTCATGCTCTTTTTGTAAAGATCTTTTATGATATTCTGTGATAGTTAAGATAGAAGTCCTCTGGAATTAAGCATTAGATTTGGCTTTCAGTTGCCAATCCTGTCACAGAGAATAATGAAAACATGTATATAATTATAAATAGAAATAACAAGACTTAAATGACAAGAGCCATTGAAACTACAGTGATTTATTCCAGCTGAGGATCCAGCTCTACATATATATTGTATAGCACCTATGTGTAGCACTGTTCATTAGAGGGTCTCTGAGTGTTTTGCAAACATGATGTCATTAGAGGCGGAATTCATTCAAGGTCACAGGGGCTATGGAAGGTCCTCAGTGAAGCACAGCTACTGTACTCCTTCTTCATGGAGTTAGGCAGCTGAAGAGCTGCTGCACAGGGCTATCCAGGATAAGAGGACCATTTGGTGGCAGGGAGTCGTGGAGACATGATTCTAGGTCCAGAGTTACACAAATCAAGTGAGTCCAAACCTCTGCAAACCGTGCATGGGTTGCAGATGCCTATTTCAGCCTCGGGACTCAAATAGCAGCTGCAGACAGGATTCAGAACTGCCTCAGGACTGGGCTTCATGCTGGGATGGATTCTATCTACCCTCACGTGCATAGTACCTGGCACAAAGCATGCTACTCAGGCTTCCTTCATGTAGGAATAAACAGGCATGTGAATTTAACCCTAAACATCACAACCTCTCCTTGCTTCAGTTTCACCATTACAAAATAAATAACTGCAGACGGTGGCTCCCTGATTCTAGGGCTGGTTCTATGCTAGTCCAAGCATGCTTTAGAGACACCTCAGAACTGCTGTAAAGTATGCTAGCTGGTATCTGCCTCTTAGGGAGCATTACCAGCCAAGAATAGCCAAAGTGCAGTAATGCTCCCTCCCATCCTCTACATGTCCATTATGTTGGGGCACACAGAAGCTGTAAGAATCCTCAACATGGGAGATCTGGCCAGTTTACACCCTTTTTATTTATTTTCTTTTTTGGCCATTCTGATGATGCAAGTGGAAGAGGATACTATTGGGAGAAAAAATCTGGCCCTGCTTCTCTGACTCACACAGAAGTTAAGGCCAACATTTTAAAACTTGGGTGCTAATATCAAATGAAGTTGTGGGTACTCAGCACCTCTCAAAATCAGACCACCTTGACTGAAGTGAAAATGTTGGCCTATATGGCTTTTTCCAAGGCTACAAAGTGAGCCATTGGCAGAACCTAGAAACAGAATTGAGGATTCCTGATTTCAAGTTCCCATTTTAATAGAGTAACACAATGTTGTTTAGTATCAGAGGGGTAGCCGTGTTAGTCTGAATCTGTAAAAAGCAACAGAGGGTCCTGTGGCACCTTTAAGACTAACAGAAGTATTGGGAGCATAAGCTTTCATGGGTAAGAACCTCACTTCTTCAGATGCAAGTAATGGAAATCTCCAGAGGCAGGTATAAATCAGTATGGAGATAACGAGGTAAATTCAATCAGGGAGGGTGAGGTGCTCTGCTAGCAGTTGAGGTGTGAACACCAAGAGAGGAGAAACTGCTTCTGTAGTTGGATAGCCATTCACAGTCTTTGTTTAATCCTGATATGATGGTGTCAAATTTGCAAATGAACTGGAGCTCAGCAGTTTCTCTTTGGAGTCTGGTCCTGAAGTTTTTTTGCTGTAAGATGGCTACCTTTACATCTGCTATTGTGTGGCCAGGGAGGTTCTCCTCCCTTGGTGTTCACACCTCAACTGCTAGCAGAGCACCTCACCCTCCCTGATTAAACTAACCTCGTTATCTCCATACTGATTTATACCTGCCTCTGGAGATTTCCATTACTTGCATCTGAAGAAGTGAGGTTCTTACCCACGAAAGCTTATGCTCCCAATACTTCTGTTAGTCTCAAAGGTGCCACAGGACCCTCTGTTGCTTTTTACAATGTTGTTTAGTTATCATGGGACTAATCCCCAATCATTTGGTTACCATTCCTAAAAAAGGCATTCCTAGTAACAATCTTGACCCTTAATACTATAAGGGTTAAGTTATTTGCATAGAGGAAATGGACAAAGTTTCTCAATGCAACCAAGAGATTTCAGTCAACCACTCTTATATGTCCTATTTCTTAAGACAATTTAAAACTTCTAATTGGATTTTCAAAACAAAATTAATTGACTAATTTCTGTAATAATAATTCAGTGAATGGTATGTACAATTAAAAATACAGAAAATAAAGGAGAGGACATCCATGCTTAATCAAATGTCCTGCCTAATTCAAAATAGTAAATTAAAATGTAAATTAAAGATTATCTTTTTTGCTCCAGACATAAAAGTACTGTGAAGATTAAACTTCAAAGGTTCATGGTGGCTGTCTCATTTTCTCCAAGGGAATTTAGGTAAGTTATTAAAAATATGCAGACTTCACTGGTCTATTGTACTTGTATTTTTTCTTAATATCCGTCACTTGAATAACTTTATAGATGTTTACTTTCAACTACTATAATGTTCAAAGGGTAGGTTGGGGATGTTTAATAGGTATATCCAGATTTATTTTTTTCTGGGAGAAATTCCCTAACTGAAACCTAAGAACAGTCTTTGTGGTCTCTTGCCTACTGTTATTTATTACAAGGTAGCAGTAGGTGCATCTGTAGCACATACTACAGGTTTTTTTTAAATTACAGATAAAGCATTGTCCTTTTGTTTCTATGTAGGAGACACCGATTATGAATTAGTATTTTATTATACCATTTTTAATACAAGTTTTGGGGAACAGTATTAAAAGCAGCTATAGGAAACATATATGTAAAGAAACATTTTATATCATCCAACCACACACACACCTCTCTCTCTCTCTCTGTGGCTAAAGTATTTTGATCAATCTAGTACAGCACTTATAGTGGTGCTGGTTCCACTTCCGTAGTTAAATTATGTTTAAGTTTTCACTTAAAGCAGGGAGTTAACATCCTTATTTTAATAAAGTGTATTTTCCCCAAATTTACTCCATGTAATCTATGAGAAAAGACTCAATTTTCTGATTAACTATATCGGGTAATTAATTTCTAACTTAAATTAAAGGTGGGTCCTTTAAGAAACTTGTTTGTATATCATCTTTTTGATCCATTTAGCTAAAATTGAGTTGCTAGTTATCCTTCAAACTTTCCATGTAGTTAAAATCCATTGAAATCTTATGTATAGGCAACTTTTGAGGAAATTAGTTTGTAATTAAGCAAAATTATTAGTGACTATTGTATCTTCATTTCCCCCTCAGATACATAATTTGCACTTATTAAAAATGGCACTTATTAAAAATTATAATTTGCACTTATAAAAAGATGGCCTCCATTTCACCAAACTCTGGCCAACTAGAAGAGACTATCTATAGTAAATATGGCCATCAACTCCCAGTGTATCCAATGAGATTGAAAACAAACTGCCTTCAGGAAATATGGGAATTCCTTGTGCCCTATCATTAGAAAACTGAACAGGAAACTCTGTGAAAATAATCTATCCTGTGGACATCTGTTCAGCTACAGAAAACAGTGGCCAGTGCTCCCGAGCCAAAAAAACTATGAGCTCCAGTGCTGGGGACTATCCAACCTCCTACCTCTGAAACAAGAGAGAAAATTCCTCTCTTTCAATCCCACTTGTGTGACCCCTGCTTTGTTTTCAAGTGGCAATGAAAGGGGGAAATTCTCCCTGAAGCTTTGATCTCAATTTCCCAGACAACCTTTCCATCCAGTGAACCTCTTCTTCTCATATGCCAACACATGCATGTATAATGATCCACAGAAGGCTAGTCACACCCAGACTGGTGGATTTATGAGAAGCATGGGAAGCCTCTTGCAGAGGTGGCATTTTGGTGTTTGGAGGCCATTCCAAGGAGGGGGCATGATGGAAGGGCAGTGACTTCATACTGTTGAGGGTGTGATAGTGATGCTGGGACGGGCCCAGGGGAATAAGTAAAAAAAGGGGAATTAAGATCTACATCTCTCTCCTCCTCATTACTAAATTGCATGGGACAAGGGAGAGCTAACTGGTAGGCCTGTTAGAGGCCAACAGCTCCTTGGCTTTGTCACAGATACCCTCTCTCCCCGTTGGCCCATGTGGTCTGTGATAGATGAAGGAAAAATGTTCCCAGAAGAAGTGGAAAATATGCTCTGGTATGACTGCTTCCTGCAGTTCTCTGTCTCTTCCCACCCTAACTAGGGCAAAGGATGGCAGAGGGACATGAAGGAAGAAAAGGAGGTATGTAGCACCAGAACACACATTCCACCTCCACTGCCATGTTGCTGTATTAATTTAGATATAATTAATTTTGGAATAAATGGGTCTAAAGAGTCAAAAGTGTTAATATGACCCTGTATTTGTCTACCATTTTAAACAAGGTTCAGGGGTTAGTATAAAGAGACCTCAGCCTGCTTAGTACCATGGCAAACACAGCATTACAAATCCTTTATACCTTTTATTAACTATTCAGGTGATGTGGGAGGAAAAATAGATAATACTTTACATTTCAAATGCTTTAAGTTGAACTTACAATTTGTAGGTCCAGATGACATAACAGTTCCTACTACCTGCTGTCTTGTGTATCCTGTCCTTTGTTGGAGGTTGGGGAGGGAATATCCCCTGCAGCTGAAGACATATGGGTCTCAATAATTCTTTCTGATGACAATTCTTAAACTATGGAGGACCTCCCTTCAAAAGGAGACAGATAGAAATACAGGGGTATTCTGTCCTCTACAACCCTTCTTCTCCCCACTTATTCACCCTGTAACTTTACATCATATGACAAATTTCATCCCTTTGCAGAAGGCCAGCCCAAGCCCTAAGTGACACTTAACAAACATTTTAAGTCCAAAAGTATATGTCTGCATAAGCCTTGTGCTGGTCTGCTGAATAAGGATTAATTTCACCAGTACTCTATGCATAATACATCATATATACTGGAGGTCACTTAAAATGAAATGTTACAACATCTCACCTAAATAGCACTGCCTGAGCATTCAGATTTCTCTTGCTAGAACTAAATTTAAACTTTCAAGGTTTTAGAGAGACTTCATTAAAACTTGTCTTATCTACGTAATTAAAGGCAAGCTTCCCTATATAGAGACAGACAAACAAATTAACATAATATGCCTCAGATTCTCTCGGGGAAAGCAAAGGACTTATCTTTAGAATGCTAATTGCTGCAGTTAGGGTTTTGTTAACATGAATAGATACTTGCTAAGAGCGCAACTGTGACAGATGCAGAAGATGGGTAAATAGAACAACATTCAGATACCCAGATGAAACATGGTATTTAAATGTTAATGCATTGTTATTGTAATGAGGGGAAAATATTCATTTAACAAATGAATCCCAATACATTGAAATCCTTTATAGAGTTCTGGTGATTTGATAATCTACCATATTACAAAAAGGATTTTAAAAAATTATTTATCTTATAAAGAATTGTTGCAATATATTTAATAACAGGGAGGATTAGTTCCTACCTCCGTAATCAGGCATCGGGCAGCACTGACACAATCAGTGCACATACATAATAAATTGAAGCTTAATATAATATGTATGCAGCCGTTTAGAATAGTCTGATCAACAGCATAGTGCATTCAGTCATGTAAGTTTATATTCCACAGGATATGAATGAAGCCAATGTGTTCTACTGTCTCGTATCAAGTCTGTCCTAAATATACAGAGTAAATGGAGACTGAGGAATAAAATGATACTTATTTCAGTCTATCCTTTTTATATGGATAAATGATTGTCCCATATCATATAAATCTATTTGACAATGGGTAGGGCAAATGGCTGAACATTCAGCAACATATTCATTGTATTAGACACACTAAAAACCCTGTGTTAAAAGAAAAGTATTAAGGTTGCAAAGTGTGTGAACTGCAATTTTTCAAAGGCTTCTGACTTGGTCACTGTGATGGGGCATTGTCCCCACACTGGCCTGTAAGGGGTTAATAGAGCAGAAAGGATGCACAGGAGGCAGCCAATTAGAGAGGGGCTGAGAGGAATAGCCAAACAGGACCTGGCAGACCCATATAGGAAGAGCTGCAAGGTAGAGCAGGGTCAGTGACTTCCTGGAGCTCAAGGAGGCAGGACTGGATGCCTGGAAGGCAGAAAGAAGCTAGCACCCTGGAAAGAGCAGTGCTGCTAGCAGGGACCGAGGAAGCTAGAGACAGCTCCTGGCTGGCTGCTGGGATTTGCAGTCTTTTGAAATGACATCCAGATACTAGTCACAACTAAGCACTGCCTAGCAATTAAAATGACAATTTGTGACTAATGTAACAACATCCACATTCTCACTAGAGCCAAAATTCACAGCTATAATTGAAGGGCTACTTTGGCCTATTTCAGTGCTGTGTGCCTCAGCTTGGTGTAATTTACAGAAGAGAAGTGTATTACCTGAGTCATTTAAATGTTTCTAAATTAATAACCTGTCTTCAATACTATGGTGCATTAGCTTTGGGAAGCTCTTTTTACCCATGGGACCAATACAAAGTTTGCATGTGGCTTTTATGCAGAGCCTGGGTCCTCTCATTTTCTCTTGCAACAATACTGCATATAAAGATATATTAACATTTTCACTGTTAAATAGTTGCTAAAATATGAGGCCAGACCCTCAGCTGTCTAAACTGACAAAGCTAGTTCTGTTGATTTCAGTGGAGCTACACTGATTCCAACCATCTCATGATCTGGCCCATGTCATATGTTCTCAGTGGACCAAATAATGAGGCCCCTTACACAAACTTGAAAAGGGCAAAAGTCCTGCAGTATTTCTGTGTGGAAAGACAAAATAGAGGCCCTCTTCAGAGGGCTTAACCAGCCCTTTTATGTCACAGAACAGGTCTCTGTAGCTTACCATGCCAGTTGGATTCACATACGAGTATGCAAACTATACTTCAGTAGCATGAATCTTCATGATCACAAAGCCACATGTTGGGGGGAGTAATGTGCTATGTCCAGAACTTGAAACCATCCCCAGCAACAACAGGGTAGAGCTTGACTACGTGGGTGACTCTGCTACCCAATATGGAATAAGAATTTTATTGTCTTGTAGTACCGTCACACAAAATGTTTTTATTCTGGCTTTGTTTATAACATCATGACTGGGTCTTCTTTTAGAAATGAATTTATATCAGTTGTTGCAAACTTTTTGAGCCGAGCCCCTACTTTGAGTTACAATTTTTGGTTGCGTCCCCCCAACCCAGACAAAAACAGACACCTGCAAAGGTATGCGTGATAGCTTACTCATAAACCTAACAGAGACTTTGACACAGCTTTGACCCAAGGGGGAGGGATAGCTCAGTGGTTTGAGCATTGCCCTGCTAAACCCAGGGTTGTGAGATCAATCCTTAGGGAGCTGGGGCAAAAATCAGTACTTGGTCCTGCTAGTGAAGGCAGGGGGCTGGACTCAATGACCTTTCAGGGTCCTTTCCAGTTCTAGGAGATAGGATATCTCCATATATTATTATTATTTAATTAAATTACTTACACCTGTAAGTTTCAAGTACACAGATACTTAGCAATAGCACAGACAAGGCTTCCTCAGCAGCAGGCTGCTTCTACCTTGCAGCCAGGCTCTACCACTAGGGCAGGGCCAATACCCGCACCTCCTTACTTGTGTTTTCACGGTGAGGGAAGGCTCATGTGATGGTCTCTGGGCGCAGAGCCAGCACTGGGCACAGAGGCTGCTGGGAGCAGAAATGGGCATGGCTACAGCAAATATTGACCACTGACCCACAGGCTGGGTGTCTCACTGAGGTTAGTCAGAGGCTGGAGGTGGCGCTCCCCTCTGCCCCTTATGGGGGCTGGCCCAGGCCCTGCCATACTGCGCTGGTATGAGCCACCTGGTATTGCCACTCCCCCGCAAACATTCCTCCATGTCCTCTAGGGGGGTGCACCCCATAGTTTGAAAACCTTTGATTTATACACACCTTCAAATATCAGAGCAAGTGAATAATAGAAATATTTATCCTTCTAAACTTGTCCTAGGAAACCAAAGCACATTAATTGCTTTAGAATTCCAATTAGAAAAATATATTAAGATGGCATTAAGGCTGAAGAATATTAAAAATCCCTAAAAATCTTCTAAACCTACAGTTCTTAAGAGCAAAACAAATTCTAACCATTGATACTGAAATATAACAACCTAGTAGATAAAGATAATATTAAAAGCTGACTATTCCATACATGCATCATGTAAATATTTGTTGCATATGTGTTACTCATTAGTAAGAAGAATAGATTCCTATATACTGAATGATCTTATATAAATGTTTACTTCTATGACAAAAATTAAGACCGTTCTGAGTTTAATTTCAGTTCTGCTAAGTCCCTAACAACATGTTGTAGATGCTTATCCAAAGCATCTGAGGCTTTGGCAACTGAAAAATATGGTTGAAAATCTATTGAGAACAGATTATCATAAAATTATCTGCATTTTACTGCTTCTAGAAATGCTCCAAAAGCAGCTTCTCTCTCATTTCAGCACTCCCAGTTCCCTAACCCAGCTGGAACTTGACAATTCAGGGAGGCACAAAAGAGATCAAAGATGTCAGAAACCTTGAAGGATAGTAAGAATTCAGTGTTAGAAATGGGTGATGGGGGGCGTGCACTTATTAAGTGCAGTGACTTCTATTTTTTTAAAGCAGTTTACCCAACTGAACCAAATTTAAATAATACCAAGTAGACTAGGCTGAAAAATGGTAAAGCTAATTAATGAAAATTTGTGAACATTGTTTTTAATTGCCAAAACAAAACAAAAAACCTGATTTCCCCCACCCCCCTCACGTATAAAACCCAATATCCAAATATTTGTTTTGGAACCAAGCATTATTTGGTTTCAGATTTCTGTTTTTTTCCCTCCCTTTAACTCCCTTTCATTTCCCCCTTCTTTTTTTCAGTGGCAAAATGGGAAAACAAACAAAAACGTAAAGAGAAAAGAGGAGGGGAGAAAAAAGAAAACATTAAAAACTATATATAGAAAAAAAATTGGCCAGTTATTATGTGTATTATCATAGTGTGTAGGAGCCCAGGCATGGACCAGGACCATTGTGCTAGGTGCTGTACACACACAGCAGTAGTTGATCCCTGCCCCAATGTGCTTACAATATAAATAGAAGACAGACAGGGTGTGGGAAGGGTTAGGGTGGCAGAAGTAATATGAATTCCAGAGTTTTATGCGGGGGGGGGGAGGGGGGTATTACTTAGTAGGGCATCAGCTAGATGTAAAGAAAAGAGAAGGGAAGAGGTAAGGGGGGCTGGGCAGGGGAGAAGAGGGCAAAGAGGGGCAGTGGGGAGTGAAGCTGATTATGAAGGAGGTGGGGGGTTGGTGCAAACAGCACAAGGCAAAGAAAGTCAGAACATTCTAAGGTCTTCACTGGAATGTCCAGAGGTCCCTAATTTGACTCCTTTTGCTCCACTGGCTGGAGTCTCTGGATGACTGCTCTCAGCAGTTTTTCCCTAAGGCCACATGTTGAGGGGAGTGAGATGCACTGCCTGAGTCTTAGTGCCCCTAGAATTGGAGGGGGTCTCCCCTGCACAGTTCTGGGTCCAGATGGGTGCGGGGGGTAGGAAAGGGTGGCCCTGGTTGGCCCCTATTTTACCTCCTCCCCCTAGTGTAGACGAGCCAAGAAAGTACAGGGTCAACCTTCACTTTTAGTTCACTCAGTTGTATCTTTGTTTTCTCACAGTGGGGTCTGGCTGTTTTGCACAGATTGTCTTATCCCTGAATATAGGGAAAGTACAGTACATATTGACAACAGTTGACCGTGACCATTGTTTATCATTAATCTAATGCTGACAACAAGCAATGTAAAACGAGGAAAGGAATTGATCTCAGTGTTGACCTAAAAATGGCATGTGCATGGTATCTCAATGCACAATAGAGAATGAGGACAATTTTATTGTGGCAATTTGACTTCAGTTGTCAGTAGTTTTCTTAGACTCTTTTTTTAAAGCCCTTATTTCTATAAACGAATTTAATGCTTGTGAAATGTGCCACATTAACATGACTATAAACTGAAGTTCTCAATTTATCCACATAAAAAATAAATAGGGTGGCCCTCCACTTCCCTGTTTGGGGAAAGACCAGTACTATGGATGAAAGATTACTTCATCACTTTTGGTTGATTATTCCTGGGCTTGTCCACAATGGTGTTAATTAGTGCCAACTGCATTATGCTGTGGGTTCCTGTCCTATGAGAACTAGGCTGAACCCACCAATTCATTTAAGAGGTTAATGGTTTCAGTCAACCTCATGCTATAGCTAATGATTTAGGGATGAAAGGCTCCCCCAGGGGACACTGTATGTTATACCACTAGAATAAAAACCAGAAGGATCTTATTAAGAGGGATAAAGCAAAGATGCCACATTTATTGTAAATATAATGATAAAGCAAAAGATAAAAGTAAACAACGTTGTTTGACTACTTATTCCTATCACTACTTATTTCCTATACATACATATACACACACACACACACACATATATATTCATTTACACAATTATTTATTCAAGTTTTGTATAGGTGTTATAGTTACCAGCCTAGACGTTGCTCAAGCCAAGTTACTGGCCGGGTATCTTGGTCATGAGGATGGAGCCAAGTCTGTGTCAGATGCACCTGATGCTCCTGGAGGTTGGCAGCAGAACCAGAAACTCAAAGTCCTCAGTCTTGAGAGTCCATTCTTATAGGATTTAATTCCTATGTTAGTCTATGGGAGCTGTTTCATTCTGCTGTTGCTGACTCAATCAGCAGATGGCACATTCCTGGACACATTCCTGGGCACATTCCTGGTGGCTCCAAACTGTCCAAAGTTTGTGTTTCTCATCCTTCCAGGTGACGGGGTGGATCCCAGTTTACCCTCCGGGGGTTGTCTGGTCATCGACTTGACACATTCTTCGGCCGATGGATACTCCCTTTCTAGGCTGGTACCTCCCTAACCATTCATGTATATCAAGCATTCATCAGCATATATTCCATATCTTAACCATATTTTAATTTACTGTCTCCACCACTTTTGGGGTGTATGCTAATTCATTTGAGACTCCCGGCCCTTTAATCACAGAGGGTGGGGGTCTGTCCTAGGAGCCGCTGAATGAAGTGAAATTCACTTAACGGCTTATAGTGTTTGCTTACATTGTATCAATTACTTCAAGAATAAAGTCAATTAACTTGTTTGTAAGTTTTACATAGTAATAAAGTATCTTTCACAGGATAGATATAAATCAATGGTTTCTACAGACAGTAGCTACAAGTTTTAACAGAAGACCCAAGAGATTTTTGTACTTGGTGAAACTGTTGGATTTTAAAGTGTGGGGGACAAATTATGAGGGCATCACTGTCACTTGGGAGAATCACTGTTAGTACCTTCTTTAATATCCCTACATGTATGTTACAGAGAACAGTGCAG
This sequence comes from Trachemys scripta elegans, assembly GCF_013100865.1. Lineage (NCBI taxonomy): Eukaryota > Metazoa > Chordata > Testudines > Emydidae > Trachemys > Trachemys scripta. Next base: position 86,058,505 of record NC_048301.1, read on the forward strand.
TAGGCACAGGACACCTGCTCAAGCAGATAGATACCTGGGCTACTTAGGTAAGTTCTGGGGAGCCCTGCTGACACCCTTGCCTCTCCATAGGGAAAATGCTGCCCTAGTGCTGCCAGGGAGAGATGGCCCTGTTGCTACTCCTGGTAGAGAAACTCCCCTGCTGCGATCATCCCAGTAAGGGGCTAGGTTGTAGTGTGGGGTGATGCTTCTGGGGTGGAGTCATGGGGTGGAACCATGGGATCTCCATGTGCTGAGGGCACTGGATTGCCTTCATTTGGCCCTTCATAGTGTATAAAAGTGTACACCATGCAAAGAAGAAAGCACATGTCACCACTTTTGGAAATAATAACTAGTTGGACACAGAATCAACAATAAAGCCATATATTCTTAAAAATAAAAAAGAAGCCATTGCCTATTTTGAGAGCTCATTAACCCACAGAACCATCTGTGGATTAAAAATGTCAGCAGGACTACTGAGTAAAGGCAAGCACTAGCTGATTCTGACTACGCACTGGGTCTGCAGGGAGTCCAGGAGCACAGCCCTTTTGTACAGGTGAATGCCATTCTGTTCACTGCACTCTGTGGGAGGGAAACCCAGTGAGAAGCCACTTCAAAGTGGACTAGCAGAAGGTATCTAACAAGAATCATGAGTTTTGATCAAAAGAAACAAGATTAAGTCATTCTGGGATCACACTTATCACAGTTGTGATGAAAACACGGCCTATTGTTAAAAGGCTCTTTGCATTTATTATTTAATTGCAGTTTTTCAAATGCTGTTAATGGACATTCTATTAGAACTAATTAATTGTATTCAATCTACAAGGATGTATTTAAAATGAAATTTCTTTTTACATTACCTTTACACTAAATCCTTGGTTCAAAACAGCATAGCATTAAGTCTACTAATGAAAAGCACAAACACCTACATTATTATTTCATGTCCCACTAGTTCACTGCTTTCTCAGTGGCATTATAGTTGTGCTACCTTGATTTTTCTAGCTCCAAGCATGATGGAATAAATATATTCTGAATTTCCCACAGGGAGGGCTGCAAGTGCTGTAATAGATTACTTCAAAGCACACTGGAAAGAAAAATGCAATGAGCCATATTTATGACTCTAACCATTTTCTTCTCATCATTTTGACTGATGAAAATGGAGCAGTATGTTCCATCTTAACTTATAATCCTTTTGTACATGGAAGACTTCAAATACGGACTGGGCTGTTGAAATGGCAAGATCATGATTGAATTACACATTGTCAAGAAGGATTCAATTCTTTGAAGAACACAGGACAATAAAATTACCAAGATTAAAAATGTTATGGTTTACTAGAGCTAGCAAAGACAGATACACACCGGCCATTTAAACAACTTTATTCTCCTTGTGACATGCAGTTTAACATATGCACATTCCCATTAACATTCTGGTTTACTTTAGAAGGTGACATTATACATTGTCTGGTGAAAGCAAGCTTTAGTTTGCTAGGAAGATTGATGGAGAAAAATAGCTAGAGATAGGCAGATGTCAAGCAATACTTCAGAAGTTAATTTAATCAGATCTTTCTTTTAAGAAGGAGGAAATTGTCATTTTAATTATAAGTATAATAGTTGTGGCCCTTTAAAATGAAACCTGTCTTGAAGGAGGCTTCCTGTTAAAAAAACCCCCACAGTGTTCCAGTCAGAACACAAAAGGAAATTCTTTCATGCAGAAGGAGGAATTTTAAAGGGCCAGGGCTGTATTTGTTTGCAAATTGCACTAGATAAAAATTATGGAATAAAGTACTTGATCCAACTGAATGGATGGGTAAGAGAGGTGAAATTATTCCTTCTTTTGAAGGAGCATGATGTACTCTACTTTTCATTAATGGCACCAAGATACTGTGGAGATAGGCACTGTAGAAATGCAAATGATCAAAATATAGCCATTTTTATTATACTCCTACTCATGTTGCATAGCTTGTTACTCCAGAAAAGACTCATCTGGTAGGGCACAATTCAGTGTGAGTATAGAAACCAGAATCTGATACAATATTAATAACAAAAATATTGCTGATGACATAATAGGGAGATAACTCAGAAAGCATTTAAGCCTAAATTTTCAAAGTGATTAATGGTTTTGGGCCGGAAGCGCAATAGCGTAAAGAGCCTGGTTTTCACCGGGAGAGTGTTCAACACTTTCTGAAACTCAGGCTCCTTTAAGAAGTTTCAAGCCTGACACCCAAAAACCAACATACCCAAAATCACTAGTCACTTTTGAAAATTGAGGCCATAATATATAATTTTGCCCTGCAAGAGCGGATATAGCCAAACGTGGGTAGAGGTAGAGTGTGTGTGCCTATCATGGAGAAAAATCCCAGAACATTGAATAGATCAAGAGTCTGCATGGCTCAAGGGGGCAGCATCTCTTTGGGACGCAATTAGAACGCTGTACTCACACTGAATAGTGCCCTATTAGATGCGTCTATCCAGTCTAGGTGAAAATTTCAATAAACAGATGATCTTTGTGGTGCCTTTTTGTCATTACAAATGGCAGCACATGCTGAGAAGCATAAGTCCAGCATCAGAGGAAGCGTCTAACTATAGCACTATTGAAAGTGACATACTTGACTTTGTTCAGAGAAAGAAAGACAAGACGAAGAATGCCAGCCATTTGGCTTATTACTGGGTAATTGTAGGAAGATCAAATCCATTGAAAGACCAGCTATTAAGATCATCTCCACTACCCATTTGTCTGACCATCTGTTATTCCCCTCTTTGAATCCCTCCACTATCTTCCCCTTTGCCACTGCATCAAGTTCAAGCTTCTTGTCCTCACCTTGAAGGCTCTTCCCCACTGTATCCCTCCCTACTAATCTGCTTTTGTATTTTATTGAACACCCTCTCAATCCCTCCATTCCATTACACTCGTCCATCTGCTTCTCTTCATCTCACACAAGTTTCATCATGCTTTCTTCCTTGTACCGATCAAATACTCTTCCTGAACTAATTTCTAAAGGTGCTACCCCATCCTCCTTCAAATCCATCCTCAAGGCCCTCTTCTCATATGATGCCGGCAGGAAATAGATTTAATTGATGACTAGTTAAGGGGTCAATTAGAATGGAGGGCTGGAATTCCTCATACTTCATTATATGTATATTTGCAAATTTTTTAAATGATTTGTGGAACTGTAAACTTATGCACAAGGCTAGTCTATGTCAATACTCATTCTTATTACCGTTGCCTTTGGTGCCTTACTCTCCTCTTTATTTTACACACAATGATTATTGCCTTATACTAAACTGTCGGTTCTTTTGGGGGCAGGGGCTGTATCTTCCTATCTGTTTGTATAGTTCCTAAACTTGATTCATACAAATTAGTAATGATTATTATTCAAAGCCTAGACTATTTGCTGCTGTTGTTGTTTCTATTGGATAGAAGAGGTAAGCAGAAAGACTAATGATGAGGTACAATTTAATACAAGATTTGATTTCTTTATTTTTAAACAAGATGCTATCTAACACATAGTAGCACAGCCAAGAATCTACAATACTATAGCCAATAAAGTGAGATACAAAATGTTGTAGGTTTATCAGATGCTCATGCGTATGGGAACAAAGAGTAGTTCTCTGCCATTCAAGGTCACGGGAACTAATTTCCATCCTTCTAGCCATGCTCACAAAGCATCCTTGTGGCACCTGCAGCCATTGTTTTCATGGAAGAATAATATTGGGACAGCATTTATGTAATATTAACCAGCTCTAATGTGGCAAGTGTTTGTCCTTTTTGAAAGATACTGTCTACTTTCTCTTCATGAGATTTCCCTCCTTCCTATGGTTTGCTTTTTTTCCTCATTCCCCCTGCTCACCTGCATGTTCTTCTCTGTTACCTGCTCCTCTTCTTCTCCACTCCCATGCATGTGTGTTCCTGCTACCCAGTCTCTCTCTCATCCTGCATATGCTGCTTGGTTCCCTTCTCCTCTGCTACTTTGGGAATGTTGACCATCCACTTGTTCTCCTTTCCCTTTGCTTCCATAGATGTGCTGCCTGATTTCCTTTTCAAATAGCTTGCCCATCCTCTCCTACTGGCAGCCCTGATACCATTGGTAGCATCTGGGAAAACTGAATTGTAACTATGATAGTCACTGTTCAGAGTGAAAACAATGAGGAGTCCTTGTGGCACCTTAGAGACTAACAGATGAAGATGGGCCCAAACCAAAACCCTGGGTCCAAACACAGAAACAAACATCAAGGTATTCGAAATAGGGCTCTGAATTTTGCGCCTAAAGCACGCTTGTGTGAAGTTATAACTTTAACTGTGTGTGTGTACGTGTTTGCAGAGCTTCCATTAACTGTTTGAGTCTATTTTCAACTATTTCCATGTACTTTTTAAAGTGTTATTCACATCATCATATGGAATAGTTGAAAAATCAACTTAATCTTAACAGTTTGAGTCTAAGATGCCTGAATTCTATCTAAATGGAAATGCACTAATACTATCTTGCTTTATTTGCAGAAAATAGATATGCATTCCAGCAAAATAAGCTAGTTTACTTTGTAGTTTAAAAAAAAAAAAAGATGAACAGCTATTTTCCTTTGGGCTGTACCTACAATTTTGTATATTCATGTAGTATTGAAAGGTGAACACAAATTATAGACTGATTTTGACCCTTGAGTTTTATTGGTCTAAGTCTTCTTGTTTTGCCATTCACTTGAATGGGAACAGGTCCAGGCCTCTATAGTATATGTATTTTGGCCGCATCATTTCAGTACAATGTATCTGTGCATTTAAGAAGCTGCAAAAGTATGTCAAGTACTATAGATTATGGAATAACTTTAAATGAGCTTATTTTTAGCTAAATGTAGATGAGTAATTGTATATAAAATGTTTTCAGGGTAATTATATATCTGTACTCTATTCACTAAGAATTGCATTGATCCTAACTGCTCAGCTACTTAAGAGGTGCACCTGCTTTTTGATTGTGTTAAATTAACTGTAAATAGTGCATAAACAGCTAAAAGTATAACAAAAAAGGGAAAGTTACAAAAGTAGTCAAAGAATCAAATTATTTTAAGACCAAGGAAAAATTCATAACTCTTAGTGCTTTTCAGACCCCTCCCCTGATTTCGAAGCATTTCATTATCCCTGATGTGCAGGGAGATAAAGTGGTTTGCCCAAGTCACCCAGCAGGCCAATGGAAGAGCTGGGAATAGAACATAGGGCTCCTGAATCCTATAGTTCATGGCTCTAGCCAGAAGGGAACATTACCTCCCTTTAGTAACTTATAGCCAAGATCAAAATGCTTTACAAATATTGGGCCTCTTTTCCTTCTGCCTTGAACTTTAGGTAAATCTACCCTGAATTTTTAGTTGTGTCTTAGCATGGGATAACTATCCGAAGAAGTGGGCTGTAGCCCACAAAAGCTTATGCTCTAATAAATTTGTTAGTCTAAGGTGCCACAAGTACTCCTGTTCTTTTTGCGGATACAGACTAACACAGCTGCTACTCTGAAACCTAACAGGATTGTATATTCTAGAGTGGACAGTTTGTTCCTGTACAGAAACATTTGCGCGAGTGGCCTTTAACTCTAGGCTCGCTTTGGTTAAACACAGTTATCAACAAATGTTTTGGTCCTGTGTACACTAGAATTTACAGTCATGATAGTTAACGTATTCATTACCACATTGAAGCTTTTACAAATTCCAAGTGTATACAACCCCTTTGAATAGTAATTTACATCTGTACAATGCAAGTGTAAATTGCTTTTTCTGATTTAGGTGCAAATTCATTGGGGAAGGGAAGGATTAATTTCTAATGTGTTTAAAATATTAGATTTCCTTTCATTATACTTCAATTATTTTTTTTTGGAGGGGGGAGAGAGATCTGGATACCTGGGCACTTGACAATGGGTTACTGTTGTAAAGTTGACCCCATTGTTTGTGAAAACAGGCTTTACTCCACTAATAAGTGTAGTGCCTAAAATACATGGACTAGTTTCTGGTTCCCCTTGTTCCCAACATCTTCATTTTATCTTTTTTAAGAAGAGAGCTATTCTGAAGCAACCAACGCATTTTTCATTGGGCTAATTAAGGGTCACCAATTTTGCTTTGAATGAGCATTCCTCTTTTTCATTGTGGCAGCTTTTGATGAATTATAAAAAAAAGTGATACAAACAACAGTTGCATAAACTTTATAGTCATTATCTATATCCACAGTCTGTGGATGTATAGACAGTAGGAGTGAAATTTAGGGGTTTCTGAAGACAAGGTAGGAATGACTGAGCTAACAGAAAATCTCTACTATAGTAATAGTAAATAGTATTAGGGCTTCTATTCTTTATAGATTGTATTCTCTAGAGAGGGAGAGGTTCACACATATCTGAGCAGGTCTGATCCTAATCACTAGAAGAAAGTAGTGACATATATACATAAAGCCATGCTAATTACATTAAGAAAAAATTGCTGTCTCCGGAAAAAAAGGACATCACAAAGATCTTCGTAAACAAGACTGTACTGCATCACTGACACTTGTAAAACCCGTTTCTGATCAAAGGTGAAATTCACCAGGGGTACGTTGACCGAGTAGGTTGTCTGCACCTGGTAGTGTTTCCAGTTTAAGTGTACCTGAGGAAGTCAGACAAAATGATCACTTTTTTTAGATACACAAATATGTCAGGAAGCACTGATGTGAGAGAGCTGAGGGTTTAATCATGTGAAGGCATTTGTAATTTGACTGAATACATATTCCATCATGAATTTTAATAATGCAATATTATAAATTTCTCCCTCACTCCCAGAATCGCCATTCTGTTTGCTGATAAATACCACTGGGACATTTCTCCCAGAGAGAACGGATTAGGTAAGTCATTTAAATGCAATAAATAAAATATTTCCTAGAGGTGGTTTATTTGCTTTTGTTCTAAATCTCATGAGCTGTCAGGGGAAAGGACTTTAATTTAGTAATACAATAAAAAAAATCTCCCTTTTTCATTGTAAATTGCTCATTGGCTTTTTTTCCCAAGCTAAAAGTTGCCATACTGTGGTGGCCGATAACTCATTTTGCTCCTTTGATTTCTTGTCATGCATACCTGAAAAGCATCTTGTAACTTACTCTCAGTTTGTTTGCTTTCTGATGCTGATTGGTTTCCCTATGTGTTCCTTTTGTTACCTGTGCCTGAGGGCTGCTTTCTTACTTGGGAGCAGCCTGTGTTTTTTCTGATGCCTGCCCATATGGCATGCTTTACTTCTCAGTGTGGTGCCTTATTGATTTCTTCATTCTATTTTTCAAGGTATTTTAAACACCACTCTTTGTAGTTGGCTGGCTGAAATTATCAGAGATTTGTTCTCTTCCTTCCAGTTTATTCTCTCAAGGGGCATATTGATGGATGCAAAGAAGTACATTTTGCAGGTACATGAAAAATGAGCTAGCCCTAGGGGAAACTTGAGGGCACCTTGTTGCCATGCGGAATATGATAAGGAAGTTCAGGCAACAGATGAATTAATGGGGAGGTAGTTGTAGGAAGGGAGAACTGTTAGGCTATCAATTCTCCACCTTTTTGGAGCACTGGGATTTTCTCTGTGTCTGAATCTGATCCTTATGCAGAGAGTTTGTAGAAGGCCTTAAACACTACTTATGTGCTACTTAAGGGTTGCCTAAAAACAGTTTTTGTATCACTTTAACTCTATCTGTTTAGAAAACCATACAGTTAAATCAGTGCAACCCCCTAGTATGAGCAGGTATATTGATATAAATTGTACATTTGTTTAAAAATCAGCTATACCAATATAACCTTTTTTTACCAGTATAACTATGCCCTCACTGTGGGATTCAGTATCTGTTCTGATCTAGTTAAAGCAGTATAAAAACTGCATGTAACCCAGCCTCAAATCTTATTCGAAAGAGTTAAGAGGGACCTAAGTGTTGTATAGGCTCTGTGTTGATTTTCTACAAAGAGATGAATTCACCTTGTGTGAGCTTCTAACTTTAAAGATACTCTTTCCACTACTGATGAACTTTTTTTTTAAATAATTACTTTAGGGGTTCCTGTAGCAATGCAATAACTCACCGGCACGGCACCTCCTGCTGGTTATCCTGGGAATTAGCTTTTCCAGTTTGGAGTGCCCTCTGCCAGTCAATGTCCCACTTGCCTCAGGCCCCATGTCCCTCCTGGACCCCAGTGCTCCTTTACCCTGGCAGTAACCCCACTCTCTGGGTCTCCCCACCCAGGGGAACTTCCAACCTCTACCCCCACCTCACATCAGTGACTACGGCCAGTCACCAGCTAGCCCCTGCTCACTGGGGTAGATTGCAGTCTATACCACTTATTATTGGCAAGGGGGGTTTGAACCTGCTGCCTTTACTTACCCTGGGCTGCACCTCTGCAACCCCAGTACCCTTCTCAGCCTTTACCAAGGCCTGTAGCCTGGGGATTTTCTAGCCTGGAGTCCCCAGCTCCTCTAGCCTTTCCCTAGCCCTGTTCTACTCTAGGTACCCTACTGAGCTTCTAAGTAACCACACCCTTCTCTCCACAACTAGAGAGAGAGACTCTCTCAGCTCCTAGCTCACTGGCCTTTAATAGGGACAGCTGTGGTATGATTAGGGCATGGCCCCAGCTGTGGCTGCTTCCCCAGGAGCAGCCCTTTCCCAGGGCTGTTTTAAACGCTCCCAGGCCGGAGTGGGGTAACTGCCCCGCTACAGTTCCCTGCCTTGAATCTCCAGAAAAAAGAAAATTCTTCCTCCCCCGGAAGTGGTGCAAGGAATAGTAGATCCTTATCTAGTCACATCATACTGCTGATGCTACAGCCACTTACTATAAACCTGTCCAGAAGCAGTTTATTCAGCATTACGTACTTGCCTTCCATTTATATTAGTTAATTATTGCCTTTGCCTCAGTACCAACCTTTATTTTTATTTTCCACCTGCTTTAGCTGCATTTACATGTTTTCATTTTCCATATAATCGAAGCACCCTCTGCAGTGTTTGTTTTAACTTTAACTTCAGGACAATTGAAGGACCAAAAAGTGCCCATTAATGTGTGGGGTGCCTGTAGCGGGGCTGTCACCCTGCTCCAGTCAGAAAGGGGTTAAAAGCAGCCAAGGGAGGTTGCTTGGCTAGTCAGCCACAGGTGTGGTTGCACCCAATTAGGGCACAGCTGGCCCTGATAAAAGGGCAGGCTGAGGGTGTGGGAGAAAATACTCTTACTTTAGCTAGGGGAGCAGAGAGGATGTAGCTATCTGGGTGAGCAAGCAGGGTACCTGAGGCAGAGCTGAGGAGCTCTGGCCTGGTGAGCCCCTAGTCTGAGGCCCTGATAAAGGCCAGGGGAGGTGCTAAAGCTGCAAGGAAGCAGCTGGGGCTAGAAAGGCTGCAGGCCCAACCCCCTTGCCAGTGATGAGTGGCCATTACAGACTGCAGTTTGTCCCTAAGAGAAGGGGCTAGATGATGAATTACAATAGCCCCTGAGACAAGATAGCTAGAGGGGGTTGAGATTCCTCAGGGAGAGAAGACCTAGAGTGTGGGGGCACTGCTATGGGGCAGCGGGGTCTGGGAGGGATGTGGGGCCTGAAGTGCTACAAGTGGTGGAGATTTACAGGAAGCAGGTATCAATAGGGAAACATTGGCCAGCAGGAGGTGTGCCGAGGCTGTAATCAAGCTAATTCCCAGATGACCAGCAGGAGGCGCTGCACCACTGAGTTGGCACGCTGCAGTACCTACAGTATCTCATTTTCTGGGATCCAAAACTGAAATACCTTAAGGTATTAGCACAGTCCCTATAGAACAATATTAAAATGTATTTTTGCTGAGAAAATGGGTGCTTTCCTGTTCTAGTAGTAATCAATGATATTAGTGGCTAGCATATCTTCACATAGAAGGAAATTGTACTTAAAATACCACTGGTTTATCTTCATCCTTCAGCATTTACTATACAAGTTTATCAAAGTCTCTGAGTACCTTTAGAACTAGAATTTTGAAACATGTATAGATACAGGTGTGTTTATAGATTAATGGAAAAACAGGAACATTTTCAGTCACTTGGCCATTGCACACTGTCTGCCACTCCTTAAATCTGAAGGACAAAGAGCCTTAGAATTACTAAGGGAAATACACCATAAGGACAACTGTCATAGGTTTCACCCCCACTCTGAACTTTAGAATACAGATATGGGGACCCTGCATGGGAACCCCTAAACTGAATTATCAGCTTAGATCTGGTCTGGCTGCCACCACCCAAATATTTGAGTCATTTGGGAAATGGTCTCCCCCCACCCCCAAAAACCTTTCCCTTCCTGGGTAGCCTTGAGAGACTCCTCCACCAATTCCCTGGTGAACACCAATCCAAACCCCGTGGATTTTAAAACAAGGAGGAATTAATCATTCCGTCCACCAATTCCTGGTGAGTCCAGATCCAATCCCCTTGGATCTTAAAACAAGGAAAAATCAATCAGGTTCTTAAAAAGAAGACCTTTAATTAAAGAAAAGAAAGGTAAAAGAAAACCCTCTGGGAGATCACATACACGCTGATCTCACAGACAATGGATTCAAAACACAGAGGCTGTTTCCCTGGACAAAACCTTAGATACACGAAAGAAATCCCAATTTGATTATTCCTCTAATTGCACAAGACAAGTTACAAAAGAAAATAAACATAAACCTATTTATTCCTTTTCTAATACTCACTACTTTGATAAGAGGCTGATTTCTTGATCTTTTCTACTCTGGTCAAAACTGAAAACTGACCTAGACAAAGGTCTAGGTCTTCCCTCCTTCCTTTTGAAACATTTTGTCCCCCCATTGGTTCCTCCGGTCAGGTGTCAGGTAGGCTAAGTGAACTTTTTAACCCTTTACAAGTAAAAGAGGCATTAACACTTAACTATCTGTTTATGACAGCAACCTTTTATCTTTGATAGGTGATATGATAGAAGAACCAGACCACATGCTGTAGTATGGGATCAACAGATGATATGACAGATGACTTTCTATTCTTAAGTACCATTTAGCTAGATAGATTAATATACACTCATGTCCTTCAAGGCTGCCCCAGGATTTTATAAATTCATCACATTTCTTAGATTTGAGATGAACTACTGTGACTAATGCAATATCCTTTACTAAGTGCCAATAGATTCGTTGCTCAATACCTCCCACCTAACTACAAAAAAATTACCAAATATCATTTAGTAAATGGTGTAATTTGATTCCTATTGAGTTTGAGATTTGGATCCGATTTATGAAACACTACTGAAGGTTTTTATAGGACCTTCTATAAGAGAAACAAGGAATGTTTTTATGTGTCCTCAACTCACCCATTATATGTAAGTATCACAGCTTATCCAGTTGCAAAGTCTGTGTTGAAAGCTCTGTAATGCTAATGCAACTGGAGTGAAGGAAGGACATGGTGACAAGCTTAATCTTAATATCCTGTTTTTTCTGGCTTTAATCCAAATCCTTGTGAACTGATTCTGCACCCAGAACAAATACACACAATGTTACTCAAACTCATTAAATTCAGTGGAAGTTGCACCTGAGCAATGATTGGACATTCAACATTCATTAGAATGAGTTGCATGTATTTTCTTTATTTGATTTTATGACTGATGGACCAGAGCTGTAATATGTTCTGATCTAGTTCTGAAATTTGGTGCTATTCAAAGTCCTGGTGTTTTTTACAGAGCTAGGGGCCAGTCCAAAAATCTGGATTTGATCAGAAACCAGATTGAAGTCTATCTGATTGTCATATGGTCAAAAGCTGGTTTTGATTTGGCTCTTTAGTTTTTAATGTAGCACTGTCATAAATCTGTATTTATTTTTAAAGATTGTCATGGATTTGACTCAAATAGTAGTGATTCTTTTGTATATTAAGATTGTATAAAGATTATACCATGTCAAAACAGATTTCCAGCATTTTCAAAATAATTTCCCAGTGGAAAATATATTCAGGCTCCCCTGAAATGGTTTTATTCCCCTTTGGCATATGACTTAATCATTCTTTGGCTGCTCCAAATATATTGCCCAGGCTATTTGCACCTGTTGGTTTGGGCTTGGCAATGGATCTCTGTTTGCTTTATTTAATAGGTGAATAGCAGAAAAATCAATATCCTGTGGCAGTTAACTGATATGTTATAGGTTTGGGAGAGTTTATTTTCATACCTTAGACCATACTTTAATAATTCTCCAAAGAAAGGCACTTGGTAAATACTGGACATTAAACATTTTGATTCTATAGTGCTTGGTGTAAGAAAAAGACCTTGATGAGTAGTTGCATTATTAAAAACAGTAATAGAACTCATAGGGTATTTAAGCAAATGTCTCTAATTACTTAATTTAAATTTAAAAACAGTAATACAAAGTAAACCTATGAGAAATAAAAGCTTTTAAGCAGGAAAGAATTAAACCCCTGGAATTCCATTAGTGATGTCTGATATAGAAACACATTAAGAAAGCTAAACACCATACCAGTTGCTTGCTTAGTTCTATCCATTTACATTAAATATATTTAATTTCACCAGCTGCACTGCTGAAGCAACCCTAGCTTGACGCCTAGTCATCTGAACTAAGTAAGGTGATTTCTTTTAGACTAAAGAGGGGGGAAAAAATTGCTACATTGTTAATTTCACGTATCACATATATGCCTTTTCATTACAATAGGTTCACTTTAATTCCATTTGGAATTCATCATAAAATAAATACTTTAAAGAAAATGTTAGAATGGAGAGTGTGTTCTGTTATTTGTGAAGTAAAATTGGAAGGAGCACAGAGTAACTTTCTCCTAGAATAGAGAGGGGAAGTTTAAAGAACCACAGTAGCTGAATGGCTTTCCATGCATTGCACAAATTCATAAAGGGCTTGATCTAGAGACTGAGTACGCTGGGCTTTGGATCAGGCCTAAACCATGTATTTTTTTTATGTTGTCATGCAGGTAAACTGAGAATGAATGCTACATATTGCAACTCTAAGTAAAAAAGCTACATGTCAGAATACTTGGAGGCTTTCAATTGGAAAAGTTGCTAAAGTGACAGCAAGGTAGGAGTTAGAGGGGCATGCAGATTCCATTCAGATGGTTAAAGTGAGGCTTCCCTACGTTGATCTGTGTGTGCATCACAGGCTAAGTATCTTGCACTACAGAATAGTTCCATTTAACATTAAAATGTATTTTTTTTAAATGGTAAGTGTATGAGTGAACACTCTCCAGTGCTGAGTTACAGCATTTAAGTTGATTCTTTAGAGACTTTGATTGCCTAGCAAGAACAAAATTTATTTCCATATTTTATCTGGATGCTTCAAAAATTTTTTTTCCCAAGCGCTTGTTTTAACTAAGTGTATTTCTCTGAGCTCCAGTACTTGAACTGGGCTGGGAAAGTGAAGAAGAGTTTAAAGCAACCCTCCTGGTATTCTGCATCCATATTTTCCCTTCATTTGCATTGAAATTCATTCGACTTTGACCAGAATGGAAGGAGTCAGGGGATCCTTTTTGGGCTGCACTACAAAAGTACATTTTGTAGTAATTGCAATTTCATATCTGTCACAAGAGCTCTCCAAAAATTGTGCATGGAAACATAAGCAATTGCTTAACTCTCATGGCAGAAACAAGTCATCCTTTGCGGCAGCTCATTAATTTGAGTTTCCATATTCTGACTGTTACCTGGATGTAAAATAAAAATATTAATATGAGTTGGAGTCAGATGTGCTCCTGCAGTCCTCAGCCAGTGGAGCATTTTCTAGGAGGCTGCTCTAGCATACTTTAAAGGAGCCTTTAGGCTACTCTAGGCCACATCATGGATGATATCTGCTCCCAGCTGGCTCCAGGATCAATTATGTGGAAAGTTGGCTTAAGCCCTCTAGGAAATGGATTGTGTCTTTTGTATGTTTGTACAGCACAATGGGACCCTGATAGCAATTGTGGCCTTTGGATGCTATCATAATATAAATATTTACTAATATAAATAATTAGAGCCAGCTACCCTTCTCCCTCTGGATCCTGAACTGAACAGGGTTCAATTTAACTCGGTATTCTGGTTTTGTTGCTCCTACTCTTAGAGTAAACATAATGCTTTTTGAAAATGGAGAAACTCAACAGAACTACACAATAGGAAACTAGAAATTTAGGAGCAGAGTATTTTTAAAAATTACTTTCACTGGGAAGAACTTCTTATTGTGTATTTGTAATTAATTAATGCCATCTAACTGATGCAACAACTAAGGTAGCTAAGTTGTGCCAAAATAGTTTTATAATTTGCCCTTAAATCTATGGATACTTAACAGTGTCTTTCACTGGAGATGACTTTTTCATGAGTGTTTGTATTTGCAAAACTCAGACTGGAAATCATTACACTATCATTAGCTGCTTGCTTTTTTTTGTTGGGTTTAGAGGTAATTATACTTAATGCTTTGATTATTTCAATTATGGTGTGTACACAGTTGAGATTTTATTTTCTACATGGCTAGGTTGGTGTTTAGCCTGACACCTGGGGTGTTAAGTGTTCTGCATTCTATAACTGGGTCCAGCTTTATATTCATATGTTAATGTCAAATGATTCATATCAAAGAATTTATCTAGATATTAACTCTCCCATACTCACAAATCTTTGCCCCAAACTCAAAACAAAAATTTATTTTTTGTTTCTTTTCATTCCTTCCAGTTTTTGAGTTCTGGGTTTCATCTGAAAATGGAAGTGCTGAAATACTATGAAAATCTATCTAAGCATCCCTCTGACTCTTATCACCATGGTACATAGATGCCTTACAGATTCTTAAAATACATGCACAAACTTTAAAGATGTGAGTTTCAAATTTGGTTCTGAAGAAGTTCTCATTGTTGTGTATTACCAAAACCAAAGAGTAACAAAAACAGAAGTGTGTGGGGGGGGAAACCTCATTCTTAAGACTTTCAGCTGAATTTGTAGAGAAAAGAGGTTTACTTTAGGAAAAGCATCTAAACTAAGTTATTTCTACAGATCAAAAGATGACCTAAGAAAGGTTTCAGAATCGTCCATCACTAGGAAAAGACCCTTTTCTAAATGTCTCCTCTCACGTGCCTTGTAATTTCATTGAAGAGCTGAAAACTCCTGTCAGCGTCTCTGGAATAAGCTCTAAATCTGATCTTCCTTCTTGGTCAACTGTACTTTAGCTAGAGCTCTCTGGTCCTTCTTTTTAAAGGAAACAGACCAAATTCTTCAGCTGCACCAACCGGCACTTGTCAGTTTTTCAGGAGCAGAAACAGTAGCAGCAATGCAATTTTTTATAAACTAAGCCAAGGCAAGAAGTTGAGATTTCATTGCACCTCCTTTTACAGACTTTGTTCTTCCTTTCTGTCCAGAAGCAGCCCTTGCCATTGTAACAAGATTGGAAACAGACAATACTATATTCCTTTTAGTTTCTGGATTGCTGGCAGGCCTCCAGTTACTAGGTGAAAGACCTGATTTAAACAGGGGGAAAGCAGCTGGGAAAGAACAGACAGCAGACAAGTGAGACATTAAGAAGAGTAAACCAGATGTTGTTACTATTTCCAGCACCATAAGCTCTTTTGGGTTGGCAAATTATTTTGCTTAATAGAATCACTAAGAGGAATATTTCTACTCTGTTGCATTTTAAAGAGAAATTGGCTTATCCTAATTCTCCATTTTTCCCTGTAAACAACAGGAGGCAAACCTGCAGGCTTTTTCCATTAAATTCCTGCTGATATGCACTTAACTCAGTATTTTACTTGGATTAAGAGTTCACAGGTGCAAAAATTTATGTTTTGATTTAAAATTTACATGTGAAAGGTATTTTGGCTAAGGACCTCAGGTCTATCATTATGAGGAGTGTTAATTCAGTGGCATACACATACCATATATTAAAGTTTTTATATTATTTTTAAGGCATGTTTGACTATTTCACCCCAAAAAGGAGACAGACTTTTTTTAATAATGGTTAGATGGCACAGTGAAAAGGGAATGCCCGCTGCTCAAGGAAATGTTGGAAGACCTGACCGAATAACAGCCTGTCCCAGGGCCCTATGGAACATAAGGTCTACAATGGCACCCTTTCATGAGGCATCTCTTCCAACCCTCACAAAGTGGCCTCCATTTCTGCGTGATAAGACATAAGGAACAGAAAGAATGTGACTTCCTCTGAAAGCACTGCAAGCAGGCAGCAATGGATACCAATAGTTGAAGCACTGTGGAGAGGAGCTGCAGCCACAATAAAACAAGGTCCAGGGGAAAAGAGAACAGCAGACACAGAAAGATAGTAGTGAGAGTCTCAATAAGGACTTGTCTTCACTAGAGAAAAAGGTGCGTTCTTACTTTGTGTTTGCTAATGTGATAAAATCCTAGTGAAGACCAGGCAGTTTGTAGTCTTAATATGAGGTAAGCCCTAGGCTACCCCGTAGTCTTTACCTCTGCCTACCAGTACATGGGAAAACGACAAATTCCTAGTCTTCACTAGACTTTTACCTTGTGTTGGCTAACACATAGCACAAGTACATCTTTTCTTCTTGTGAAGATGCACTGTGGCAGGGGGATGAGAGAAGTAGTCTAAATGGTCAAGAAGGACCAGGTGGTCAGTGAGGGAATGCTGGGGTTCTAGTGGTGGAGCTGCATATGTTACAAAGAGAGGAGTTGGATGAACCACCTACATCTAGCCAGGCATTTCCAGGGCATTCTTTCAGAAATAAAGTATTATTCAAAGTGAGTTAAGGTGAGATCGTTGAACCCTTAGTGTCTGTCTACACTGCAGTTAGACACCTGTGACTGGCCCATGACAGCTGACTCAGGCTCACAGGGCTGTTTAATGGCGGTGTAGACATTTGGGCTTGGGCTAGAGCCTCAGCTCTGGGATCCTCTCCCCTGGCAGCATATTGGAGCTTGGGCTTCAGCCTGAGCCTGAAAGTCTACACTCCAATTAAACAGCCACTTAACCCAGGCCCCGTGAACCCAAGTCAGCTGGCCTGGAGCAGCCATGGGTCTTTAATGAAAATGTAGACATACCCTTAGTTTGTATTCAGGCACTCCTCCTATTGACTTCAATGATAACTTTGCCTGAGTTAGGTCTGAGTAAAGGTGAGAAGGGAAGAATATCTGGATTTGCTCCAGAGACAGCAGAAGGATCCTTATCAGCCCACTTGCAAAAAATCCCCAGCGTAAAGGGAAAAAAGATTCTCATTCAGTTCTAGAACCTAACTCAAGCCAAACAGTCCTTGAAATACTGAAGTTTTTGGATAACTTGTTTGTTTTCTCCATCTTCACATGCCATTGCACTTGTGGGTTTCAGCTGGTACCATAGCTGAATTGTATAAAGACTCTTATTGTGCTGTTTAGTGTTCTGACTGAGGGACAGAGTGCTCATGTAAATCCCGCTCTTCTAAGATATCCAGAAGAGTTTGGATGCAGGTGACCTAGAGAGTTTGGCTAAGGTTCAGATCCGCATCTAAAGTTTTTGGTGCTTATTTGAACTGAAGAATGACTCTGAACGTTTTGAGGTTTGACCATGACTCCCTGAAAGGAGTTGTAACAAGAAAATACAGCCAGTGACAGAAAATTGCTCTTGGCCTTAGATGGGAGCAGGAATTTTAAAAGGCTTGTGAAAAAGACAGACTTATTATTGCTACTCAGTTTTTTAGCCATGGTACAAGAGACTATTTCATTGCACAATAAATAAAAGAGGAAACTTAAAAAGTGGAAATTCCTGACTTAGTTCAGAGCAATATAGATAACAAGATTTGAGAGGTAACGGTGGGTAAGCAGTTGGAAAGAGTGAGTAATCTAATTAGGTCTGTAGTGAGGATATGGAGTGAATTATAAAAAGGGAAAATGAGAACTTTGAATTTCAGGACACAAAGTTAGTAAGAACAAGGACAGTGCTGGGTGTGATGCTATAATAGGGGGATAGGATAAAAGAACACAGAGGGAAATGGAAAGTGTCTGACAGAAATTACGGTGTATCCAAAGATTATGCATGTCATCTAGCAATAAATATACCAGCAATAGAGAGAGGGCAAAGCACAGGAATATAGAAGTGCAATAAGCAATCAGAGTTAAAAGAAAATGTATAATATTTGATTCCCAGGAGAACAAGAGAGCTTACACCATGAATGTGGTTGGAAAAAACTGAAAAGCTGATAGCTATAGTGCTAGCTCTCCAAAAGAATACAGGTCTCTAAGCCGCTACAGGCTCCTAAGCCCAAAATTTAGATCCTCAACCTCCCTATTAGCTTCTACCTAACCTGTAGGTACCTAAAGACTCTAGATGCCTGTGTTTCCCACCAGCAAGGTCCCTGTGGTACCTAAATTTCTGCTGTGGAGATACATAAAGTTCTGACATAGCTGAGCTGCTCAGTGCCTGAATTCTGGTGGGATTCTCAAACTAGGCATTCCCCGACTTAGCTGACTTGTTGGACTACAATGGGTTTTACTCACCACTGAGGCAGCTCCTGGTTGCTGTGTCTAGGGATTAGCTCTGCCTGATATGATGCACCCTTCTTTCACTCACTTGCGCCATGGCCCCTTGCTCTCAATGCTTCCTCTTCATAGCTTGACCCTTCCTCTTTGTGGCATGGCCCTCCAGTCAGCTCACTACACAGTGTTACCCTGTTAGGATAACAGTCTTACTGGACTAGCTGTCCGGGTGCCATTCATAGAATCATAGAATCATAGAATATCAGAGTTGGAAGGGACCTCAAGAGGTCATCTAGTCCAACCCCCTGCTCAAAGCAGGACCAATTCCCAGCTAAATCATCCCAGCCAGGGCTTTGTCAAGCCGGGCCTTAAAAACCTCCAAGGAAGGAGACTCTACCACCTCCCTAGGTAACGCATTCCAGTGTTTCACCACCCTCCTAGTGAAATAGTTTTTCCTGATATCCAACCTGGACCTCCCACACTGCAACTTGAGACCATTGCTCCTTGTTCTGTCATCTGCCACCACTGAGAACAGCCGAGCTCCATCCTCTTTGGAACCCCCCTTCAGGTAGTTGAAGGCTGCTATCAAATCCCCCCTCATTCTTCTCTTCTGGAGACTAAACAATCCCAGTTCTCTCAGCCTCTCCTCATAAGTCATGTGCTCCAGACCCCTAATCATTTTTGTTGCCCTCCGCTGGACTCTTTCCAATTTTTCCACATCCTTCTTGTAGTGTGGGGACCAAAACTGGACACAGTATTCCAGATGAGGCCTCACCAATGTCGAATAAAGGGGAACGATCACGTTCCTCGATCTGCTGGCAATGCCCCTACTTATACAGCCCAAAATGCCGTTAGCCTTCTTGGCAACAAGAGCACACTGTTGACTCATATCCAGCTTCTCGTCCACTGTGACCCCTAGGTCCTTTTCAGCAGAACTGCTACCTAGCCATTCGGTCCCTAGTCTGTAGCAGTGCATGGGATTCTTCCGTCCTAAGTGCAAGACTCTGCACTTGTCCTTGTTGAACCTCATCAGGTTTTTTTCTGCCCAATCCTCTAATTTGTCTAGGTCCCTCTGTATCCGATCCCTACCCTCTAGTGTATCTACCACGCCTCCTAGTTTAGTGTCATCTGCAAACTTGCTGAGAGTGCAGTCCACACCATCCTCCAGATCATTAATAAAGATATTAAACAAAACCGGCCCCAGGACCGACCCTTGGGGCACTCCACTTGAAACCGGCTGCCAACTAGACATGGAGCCATTGATCACTACCCGTTGAGCCCGACGATCTAGCCAGCTTTCTATCCACCTTACAGTCCATTCATCCAGCCCATACTTCTTTAACTTGGTGGCAAGAATACTGTGGGAGACCGTATCAAAAGCTTTGCTAAAGTCAAGAAATAACACATCCACTGCTTTCCCCTCATCCACAGAGCCAGTTATCTCATCATAGAAGGCAATTAGGTTAGTCAGGCACGACTTCCCCGTGTTGAATCCATGCTGACTGTTCCTGATCACTTTCCTCTCCTCTAAATGTTTCATAATTGATTCCTTGAGGACCTGCTCCATGATTTTTCCAGGGACTGAGGTGAGGCTGACTGGCCTGTAGTTCCCCGGATCCTCCTTCTTCCCTTTTTTAAAGATGGGCACTACATTAGCCTTTTTCCAGTCATCTGGGACCTCCCCCGATCGCCATGAGTTTTCAAAAATAATGGCTAATGGCTCTGCAATCTCACCCGCCAACTCTTTTAGCACCCTCGGATGCAGCGCATCCGGCCCCATGGACTTGTGCACGTCCAGTTTTTCTAAATAGTCCCGAACCACTTCTTTCTCCACAGAGGGTTGGTCACCTTCTCCCCATGCTGTACTGCCCAGTGCAGCAATCTGGGAGCTGACCTTGTGCGTGAAGACAGAGGCAAAAAAATCATTGAGTACATTAGCTTTTTCCACATCCTCTGTCACTAGGTTGCCTCCCTCATTCAGTAAGGGGCCCACACTTTCCTTGATTTTCTTCTTGTTGCTAACATACCTGAAGAAACCCTTCTTGTTACTCTTAACATCTCTTGCTAACTGCAACTCCAAGTGTGATTTGGCCTTCCTGATTTCACTCCTGCACGCCTGAGCAATATTTTTATACTCCTCCCTGGTCATTTGTCCAATCTTCCACTTCTTATAAGCCTCTTTTTTGCATTTAAGATCAGCAAGGATTTCACTGTTTAGCCAAGCTGGTCGCCTGCCATATTTACTATTCTTTCTACACATCGGGATGGTTTGTTCCTGCAACCTCAATAAGGATTCTTTAAAATACAGCCAGCTCTCCTGGACCCCTTTGCCCTTCATGTTGTTTTCCCAGGGGATCCTGCCCATCTGTTCCCTGAGGGAGTCAAAGTCTGCTTTTCTGAAGTCCAGGGTCCGTATTCTGCTGCTCTCCTTTCTTCCTTGTGTCAGGATCCTGAACTCGACCATCTCATGGTCACTGCCTCCCAGGTTCCCATCCACTTTTGCTTCCCCTACTAGTTCTTTCCTGTTTGTGAGCAGCAGGTCAAGAAAAGCTTTGCCCCTAGTTGGTTCCTCCAGCACTTGCACCAGGAAATTGTCCCCTACACTTTCCAAAAATTTCCTGGATTGCCAGTGCACCGCTGTATTGCTCTCCCAGCAGATATCAGGGTGATTAAAGTCTCCCATGAGAACCAGGGCCTGTGATCTAGCAATTTCTGCTAGTTGCCAGAAGAAAGCCTCGTCCACCTCATCCCCCTGGTCTGGTGGTCTATAGCAGACTCCAACCACGACATCACCCTTGTTGCTCCCACTTCTCAACTTTATCCAGAGACTCTCAGGTTTTTCTGCAGTATCATACCGGAGCTCTGAGCAGTCATACTCCTCTCTTACATACAACGCAACTCCCCCACCTTTTCTGCCCTGCCTGTCCTTCCTGAACAGTTTATATCCATCCATGACAGTACTCCAGTCATGTGAGTTATCCCACCAAGTCTCTGTTATTCCAATCACATCATAGTTCCTTGACTGTGCCAGGACTTCCAGTTCTCCCTGCTTGTTTCCCAGGCTTCTTGCATTTGTGTATAGGCACTTAAGATAACTCAATGATCGTCCCTCTTTCTCAGCATGAGACAGGAGTCCTCCCCTCTTGCGCTCTCCTGCTTGTGCTTCCTCCCAGGATCCCATTTCCCCACTTACCTCAGGGCTTTGGTCTCCTTCCCCCGGTGAACCTAGTTTAAAGCCCTCCTCACTAGGTTAGCCAGCCTGCTGGCGAAGATGCTCTTCCCTCTCTTCGTTAGGTGGAGCCCATCTCTGCCTAGCACTCCTTCTTCTTGGAACACCATCCCATGGTCGAAGAATCCAAAGCCTTCTCTCCGACACCACCTGCGTAGCCATTCGTTGACTTCCACGATTCGACGGTCTCTACCCCGGACTTTTCCTTGCACAGGGAGGATGGACGAGAACACCACTTGCGCCTCAAACTCCTTTATCCTTCTTCCCAGAGCCACGTAGTCTGCAGTGATCCGCTCAAGGTCATTCTTGGCAGTATCATTGGTGCCCACGTGGAGAAGCAGGAAGGGGTAGCGATCCGAGGGCTTGATGAGTTCCCTTATGCAACGCAGAGTCGATACTTGTTTCTCCAGCCCTCGAACCTTCTCCTCCAGTATGGAGACCAGCTTGCACTTTGTACAGACAAAGTCGCTTCTGTCCTGCGGAAGAAAGACAAACATGGCACAACCTGTGCAGGTTACAACAGCTGATCGCTCACCTTCCATATCACCGTCCTCTTAGGAGCTTCCTCAACTGTTGCAGGAATTACTCGGAGAAACCTGCAGATGAAAGCCTCAGTGCGCTCTCCCTAGGCGAACTCCCAGGCAAACTCCCGCTGTTAGCCTCTGCTGTTGGCCGCTCAGCTGGTTCGCTGCTGACTGCCCTTATATACCAGTCAGGCCCACTCAAGGCCCAGCTGGAACAAAGCACTCCCAATTCACACTTTTCAAACAAACAAGCAAGCAATCAAGCACACGGTCAAACTGACCAACTGTCCCAGCAGCAGACACTCAGATACTCACCAACACAGCCTCTCCATTCAAGATGGTAGCACTTTCACAGTGGTTGGTAGGGGAACTTAGGCTGGGTCTACACTACCCGCCTGAATCGGCGGGTAGAAATCGACCTCTCGGGGATCGATTTATCGCGTCCCGTTGGGACGCGACAATAAATCCCCGAATTGACGCTCTGACTCCACCAGCGGAGGTGGGAGTAAGCGCCGTCAACGGGAAGCCGCAGAGGTCGATTTTGCCGCCGTCCCTACAGCGGGGTAAGTCGGCTGCGATACGTCGAATTCAGCTACACTATTCGCATAGTTGAATTTGCGTATCTTAAATCGACCCCCCCTGTAGTGTAGATGTAGCCTTAGGCTCTTCTGCTATTCCAGGCTCCAGCCCAGAGATCTTACAATCAGCAGCTGAGATCTGCACCATCTCAACCCTTGCTGCTCTTTCCCTGGGCTTCTTCCTATTCCACCCTCTGCAGGATTTTTTTCTCCACCACTCCTCAGGGTAAATCCCTTCCCGCCGGGTCAAGATCCCAGGTTTCTGGCTCTGGCTTGGATTGTCTTTTCACTCCTCATTAGGCCCAGAATTACTGCAGACTTCCACACTGCTGTCCCCTTCTGATCTTTTCTTTATGGTGATGCAGACATGACTGAATTGTCTCTAGCTGCCACCAACTGTAATTTTTAGTTCTTAGAAGTTTATAGTCTCTCACTCTGCCTTGTGTCTTTCAAGTAATATAACACCTTTTTGATAATACTCTTGATGTTATTACTAAACAGTGTAGTTTTTGTTATATTAAGACATTTGAATTCTGCAAAAAGCTTTTCCCTTTCTTTATCAAAGCCCTTACAAACCCATATAAGGTGATCAGTTGTTTCTTCCATCTTACATGGAGCACATAGTCCAAAAAAGATTTTTGTTTAGAGTACTAGATGGGCATTGTGGCTTAAACAAAATCATTTCCTTAATTCTATCCAAGCTGTAATGCATGTCGTGATCCTCAACTCTAAGGCACAATTCAAAAAGTACTTTCCTCTTTTTTTTTTCCCCTCTGCCCCCCCGCCCCCTTTTTTTGGACATATCTGAATATATTTGACAAAACTGACTCCATTTTTCATCTATGTACTGATACTTCATTTTTAATACCTACTGTCTTTTTTACCCTTTAGTTTGTAAAATAAATCTCAATCTGCATTTGGACATGTGATTTTTCGCCCCCGCCCCCATCCATAGCTAATTTTCCCATGACTACAAATTTTGACTTCATTCACCTTTTCCTTGTATTTCAACTCCTGCATTCAGATTTTAACTCTAATGGCATGTGGATTTCTAACATAGGCCTAATATAGCACACACTCAAATTCACAATAATCCTCATGTATTTGTTTGGTACTTTCATCACTGCAGTTCCCATTAAGTTTGGCCCAGAAAATGAGGTCCTGTATTTGTAGTGTAACTGACATTTCACTAGAAACTATCTCTATTGTGGATAGAGGTGTTGTAATAAATGCATCATCTGGAATTTGTAGTGCCTGGTCTCATATTAAATCTTTCTAAGTTTTGATTTTGAGACTGACCTAAGAGCAGTTAATCAATAACTGGTCTGATTAAGGGTCTGTGTACCATCAGCAATGTTTTCTTATCTTCCCTCAATTAGTCTTAGCAAGAGTTTTCAGCAGGTTAATCCTTCCTGTACATTTATCTTTCGCCTAGTTTAGATCTTCCCAAAGTAATTTAGTATCAAATATTACCCCCTAAGAATTTTAACCTTTTAACTAAATCTATTTTTTTTCCTCCATACAGATAGTTTACATTCCTTTAACTTTACAAAAAAAAAAAAAAAAAATCAATCCTTTGATTTTAGCAATGGAGAATTTGAAACCCCATGAATTTTCCCAGTCAGAGGTCACTCAAAGCACTTTATTGATTCTCTCTTCTGCCATCTCAATACTCCTACTCCTAACCCACAGAGCACAATCATCTGTGAATGGAGTGACAGCTACCCTGGAACTTGTTTAGAAAGAACATTTATCATAATATTAAATAAGGTTGTACTGATATTTTCTTGTGATGTACCATTTTTAATGTTGTGTATATATTCAACTTAACTTTCCTAACTCTGACCTGCATGGTCTTTTCACTCATACATTCTTCCCCTTATGCCTAGTGCATCTACTTTGTACAATAAGTCTTCCCTTCATAGCATGTCGTATGTCTTTTCAATATCTAGTTAGACATTATCATGAAACTCCTGTGCCTCATACTCTTTTGTATTTCATTTTTTAATTTAACATTGTGATCAATGGTGCATCTTTCTCTCCAAAACTACTCTCTACCTTATCTATAATGCCATTGGTTGCCTATCTGGAAAACAATCTTTCGTTCTCCTTTCTCCTCACAATTTTACGCAGACAGAATGTAAGGACAATTGGTCTTCAGGCATCCACTTTTATTAATAGTTTACCTGGTTTTCATATTAAAATTACTACTGCATGTTTCCGCCTTGCCAGTATCACTTGTCTTTTCCATATAGTGTTATATAATTCCAGAGAACCCTCAAACTGCTTTCAGAGATGTATTTAAACATTATATTGTATATATTATCTTTACCTGGACAAGTATTCTTGAATTTCTTTTCACTAGCAATAGCTCTCTCAAGCCCCCCCATACAAACCCATTCATTCAGTATAATGTCTTCATGTTTACCTCAACTACATTAGGTCACAACTCTCAATTACAGGTTTCAGAGTGGTAGCTGTTAGTCTGTATCAGCAAAAACAATGAGGAGTCCTTGTGGCATCTTAGAGACTAACAAATTTATATAGGCATAGAATCATGGGTTGGAAGGGACTTCAGAAGGCCATCTAGTCCAACCCCCTGCTCAAAGCAGGACCAATTCCCAACTAAATCATCCCAGCCAGGGCTTTTTAAGGGTTTTAAGGTCAAGCCTGACCTTAAAAACCTCTAAGGAAGGAGATTCCACCACCTCATTAGGTAACCCATTCCAGTGCTTCACCACTCTCCTAGTGAGAGTTTTTCCTAATATCCAACCTAAACCTCTCCCACTGCAACTTGAGACCATTACTCCTTGTTCTGTCATCTACTACCACTCAGAACAGTCTAGATCCATCTTCTCTGGAACCCCCTTTCAGGTAGTTGAAAGCAGCTATCAAATCCCCCCTCATTCTTCTCTTCTGCAGACTAAATAATCCCAATTCCCTCAGCCTCTCCTCATAAGTCATGTGCTCCAGCCCCCTAATCATTTTTGTTGCCCTTCGCTGGACTCTTTCTAATTTTTCCACATCCTTCTTGTAGCGTGGGGTCTAAATCTAGACACAGTACTCCAGATGAGGCCTCACCAATGTCGAATAGAGGGGAACGATCATGTCCCTTGATCTGCTGGCAATGCCCCTACTTATACAGCCCAAAATGCCATTAGTCTTCTTGGCAACAAGGGCACACTGTTGATTCATATCCAGCTTCTCGTCCACTTTAACCCCTACGTCCTCTTCTGCAGAACTGCTTCCTAGCCATTTGGTCCCTAGTCTGTAACAGTGAGTGGGATTTGTATGAGAGAGATCCTCCAGATCATTAATGAAGATATTGAACAAAACCGGCCCCAGGACCGACCCTTGGGGCACTCCGCTTGAAACCAGCTGCCAACTAGACGTGGAGCCATTGATCACTACCCGTTGAGCCTGATCTAGCCAGCTTTCTATTCACCTTATAGACTATTCATCCAGCCCATACTTTAACATAAGCTTAAGCTTTCGTGGGCTAAAACCCACTTCATCAGATGCATGAAGTGGAAAATACAGTAGAGAGGTGTAAATACACAGCATATGAAAAGATGGGAGTTGCCTTACCAAGTGGAGAGTCAGTGCTAATGAGCCAATTCAATTAAGATAGAACTGGGCTATCCTCAACAGTTGACAAGAAAGAAGAAAAAATCACTTCTGTTGTGATAATGAGTTCAGTGTAATCAAGGTGGCCCATTTCAAACAGTTCACAAGAAGGTGTGAGAATCAGCAGGCGGAAATTAGTTTTTTGTAGTGACCCATCCATTCCCAGTCTTTATTCAGGCCTAATTTGATGGTGTCCAGTTTGCAAATTAATTCCAGTTTTGCAATTTCTTGTTGAAGTCTGTTTTTGAAGTTTTTTATTGAATTGCCACTTAAGTCTGAGTGTCCAGGGAGACTGAAGTGTTCTCCGACTGGCTTTTGAATGTTATAATTCTTGATGTCAGATTTGTGTCCATTTATTATTTTGTGTAGACTGTCCAGTTTGGCCAATGTACATGGCAGAGGGGCATTGCTGGCACATGATGGCATATATAACATTGGTAGATATGCAGGTGAGCAAGCCCCTGATGGTGTGGCTGATGTGGTTAGGTCCTATGATGGTGTCCCTTGAGTAGATATGCGGACAGACTTGGCAATGGGGTTTGTTCTAGGGGTAGGTTCCTGGGTTAGTGTTTTTGTTGTGTGATGTGTAGTTGCTGGTGAGTATTTGCTTCAGGTTGGGGGCTGTCTGTAAGCAAGGACTGGCCTGTCTCCAAGTTCTGTGAGTGAGGGATTGTCCTTCAGGATAGGTTGTAGATCCTGGATGATGCACTGGAGAGGTTTTAGTTGGGGGCCGTAGGTGATGGCTAGTGGTGTTCTGTTACTTTCTTTGTTGGGCCTGTCCCGTAGTAGGTGACTTCTGGGTACCCTTCGGGCTCTGTCAAACTGTTTCTTCGCTTCCTCAGATGGGTATTATAGTTTTAAGAATGCTTCATAGAGATCCTATAGGTGTTTGCCTCCGAGGGATTGGAGCAAAAGCAGTTGTATCTTAGGGCTTGGCTGTAGACAATGGATCGTGTGATGTGGTCTGGATGAAAGCTCGAGGCATGGAGGTAAATATAGCAGTCAGTGGGTTTCTGGTATAGGGTGGCGGTTGTGACCATCGCTTATTTGCACTGGAGTGTCTAGGAAGTGGATCTCTTTTGTGTACTGGTCCAGGCTGAGGTTGATGGTGGGGTGGAAATTGTTGAAATCATGGAATTCCTCAAGGGTCTCTTTGCCATGGGTCCAGATAATGTCATCAATATAGCACAAGTAGAGTAGGGGCGTTAGGGGACGAGAGCTGAGGAAGCATTGTTCTATGTCAACCATAAAAATGTTGGCATACTGTGGGGCCATGTGGGTACCCATAGCAGTCCTGCTGACTTGAAGGTATAAATTGTCCCCAAATCTGAAATAGTTGTGGGTGAGGACAAAATTCAGCCGCCAGGTTTGCTGTGATACTGTAGTATACTGTTCCTGATGGCTTGTAGTCCATCTTTGTGTGGAATGTTGGTGTAGAGGGCTTCTACATCCATAGTGGCTAGGATGGTGTTTTCTGAAAGATTACCAATGGATTGTAGTTTCCTCAGGATGTCAGTGGTGTCTTGAAGAAAGCTGGGAGTGCTGGTAGCATAGAATTATCATTTAAGCTGGTGGAAAACTTCCCTTTGACTTTCATCATTACTCCTCAGAAAGTTTCTGCTAAAATTTCTGCTTTATCATTATCAGAACTTCTAACTACATTGTCAGTTCCAATAAGACGTGGGATGTGGCTACTACTCAGTCTGATTTCCATTCATTCTTCTAATTTGCCTGTAAAATAAAGATATCAAGATATCAGAAATCTTCCCACTGTACTTCCTCCAACTCTGAATTTTTTTAAATAATTCTTTGTGCTATTGCCTTATTTCTTTTATACTCATTTGTTGGCATCCTTTCGTGTACAAGAGCGGTGGGAATTGCAGCCTATGATGTAAATGGTTTGCAATGTGTCATGTGACTGAATAGTCTAATCCGAGATTTGCATGATCTTTGGCAGTTATTGCAAATGAACGTATATTGGGTGGGAGCGGCTTGTTTCCTACAGGCTCTTTTCTCGTCAAGCTGTAGGAGCCAGCTCCTGTCATGGACTTTGATATCCTGAAGGAGATGATAGCACCACTTGTTACATTTGGAACCAGCTACAAGTGATTGTATCAGCCCAGTGAAGTTGAGAGGAGGATGCTGACACATGGACAAAGGAGTGCCTCCATATCAACCGCCCAGGCTATTGCAGCCACGTTACATGGACAGGACATTCCATCCTTGCTGGCATAATGCAATCTTCATTATGCATTGCATTTTTTGCTTTTTGTATAGACTTTATTCCTTTCTTTAACTGCCATTTTAAATTTCTTATTCCCTCATGGAAATTAGTTTACTTTTGGGTTACTTCAATATCCTAAATACGGCTACAGGAACTGCTGCTATTAATCTTTTTATTACATTATTATTGAAATTCTCTGTCATCACTCACCCAATGATTACTCTCAAATTCAATACATCTACTTGTAAATAACTTGCCACTAGCTTTTTTTTTAAATTCCAGGTGGGTAACCTTCAACCTTAATTTGCCCTAGAAAAGTAATTAATACAGGGAACTGATCACTCCCCATTCCTTCTTCCTTATATATTTCACAGTTTCATTTACTTGAAATATCTGCTGTTAGTTTTTCCTGCTTAGACCTAGGAATCAGGGCCGGCTCCAGGCACCAGCGCAGAAAGCAGGTGCCTGGGGTGGCCCATAGAAAGGGGTCAGCACGTCGGGCTCTTCGGCAGCAATTCGGTGGCAGGTCCCCCAGCCCCTCTCGGAGGCAAGGACCTGCCGCTGAATTACCACCGAAGAATGAAGCGGCGGCGGTAGAGCTGCCTCCGATTGCGTCTTTTTTTTTTTTTTTTTCCGCTTGGGGCGGCAAAAACGCTGGAGCCGGCCCTGCTAGGAATTATAACATTGGCTGCATTAAATCTAGCTGGGGTGTCATTATTTAAAACCACTAGATTGCTTTCATCAATGAACTTTTCTAAGCATGTACCATTATCATCAGTTGTCTCACTTCCCCACAATTTACTGTGACTATTTAGGTCACAGCATTTAATACGTGGTCTTTTAGCATTCTTTATTTATTGTAGCTCCAAACTTTCTAAGTTCCTGCATGAGTTATAAATATTATAAATCCTTAAAGAAATATTTCTTTTCTGCATAGGGATCTCAACAGCATTACATTCTAGGCTGGCTTCTTCATTCTCTACAGGCATGTAGTTTAATTTTACCCTTTTAAAAATAAAACACCTTTGCCTGTTCCTAGTTTTTAGTCTTGCCTAAAGGCAATATACCCATGAATTTTAAAAATAAGCTTTTAAAACCAACCATTTTTCCTGGATACATATCATATCTGGTTTAGTTTACATTTCCAGGATATTTTCTTTTTCGTTCTTGACCATGTGCTGTTAGACTGTGGGCATGTGCCACAAGTACTCCTGTTCTTTTTGCGGATACAGACTAACACGGCTGCTACTCTGAAACCAACAAAAGATTGACATCCTCATACTAGTCATATTTCGCTACAAAACTCATTCAGAATTCATGAATGTGGTCCCCAGACAAATTGCTAACATACAAGTATTTTTTTTCCTCTGCCCTTGCTATAATTTTATTTTTCTGATTTTTTTTGCCCAGTTTGTGATGTACACTTTATCACGTCTAGCAAAAATGCAATAAACCTTTCTTTTTTCACTAGTTGTGTATCATTGCCTATTCCTTCCAGAGTGTTTATCATACTTTTTATGGAATCTGCAGTTCCCCTTTTCCTATCCTGATTGTCTCTTCCTTCTCCTCATGCTTTGAGAGCCTCTTTGGATTCCATATAAATTAACAATTTTTGTCTTTTATGTCTTTTTAGCTTGTCCTGCTGCAACACACACTTTACATGCTGTACCAGGGCCGCCCAGAGGGGGGGCAAGTGAGGCAATTTGCCCCGGGCCCCACAGGGGCCCCCACAAGAGTTTTTTTCAGGGCCCCCGGAGCAGGGTCCTTCACTTGCTCCAGGACACCCGGAAAACTTTCGCTTCTTCCGCTCCGGGTCTTCAGCGGCAGTTCGGCAGCGGGGGGTCATTCCGCCCTGGGACCCGCTGCTGAAGTGCCGGGTCTTCGGCGGCAATTCGCCAGCGGGGGCTCCCTGCCGCCGAAGACCCTAGGCCCCCTGAATCCTCTGGGTGGCCCTGTGCTGGACTATTATTATTGTCCTCTCTATGCAATTTTCCTAGGAATGCTCTTACTACCATTTACCACATCATTTTCCCTCTGCAAAGAGTTCCTACATGCCTATATTTTAGGCACTTATAACACCTTAGGGGAGGGAGGAATATATGGCTTGGTTCTGAAAATCTGAAACGATAGCATTTTTTTCCCCTCAGGTAGAGTCCCTTCTTTAAATGTAATCAGTGCTGCTGTTAATGGCTTGCTTTCTTCTCCTCATTTATTGATTAGCCACTTACTTACTAAATATTTTCTTCACCTATGTTTTTTACTTATCTCCTCATAGGTTCATTCTAATGGCACTCTATATATTGTCCCCTTCATTTCCATCAAATACGTTAGTAGCTGGCAAAATATTTTTGCTTTCCCCAGCATTTTAGTTTTTAATATATCAGCTTGCTCTTTGTTTTTACAGTCAACTAAAAGACCATCTTTCAGCCTTCTGACTTTTTTACAATATCCTCTATGCTTTTTTTAAATCCAGTCAGCTACTTTCACAGGATTAATATTCCCTAATCTTATTTCTGTGGTTAGGGATCTTGCAATAACATGTTGGTTTATTTCCTTCCTCAACTTTGGGTGTGGGTTTGTTTGCTGATATAATCAACGTCTGATTCTGTGTCTACTCCCACCCTACTTTGTATCCATTCTCCTCCTTTAATAGATTCTTCTTCAGGTTTTCAAAGTGACTTCATTTGGGGTCAGATAATCACCCAGCCCAGTCCTCACCTGTTCTCATTTTCTGGCTTTATACAAACCCTCACTTACTCCTGCTAAGAAGGGCTCCAATCCAACTTCAATTAGTGCTTGTCAATCAAGCCTAAGACTCCCCCAGGTGCAGCCTACCAGTTTAATTAGCCCCTTCTGAGCCACCTTAATCCTTTCACAGATGGTGTGTGTGGGCAAAGCCCATTACAGGGGTCTAATCCAGTCTGTATGCTCAGAGGCTGCCTACCAGATCCCTCTGCTATGTGGGTGAGACCCAGAGAGTTAAAATGATGATGGTATTTCCAAGTGGTTAGGGCACTCCACTAGGACTATTTTAAGTGAAACAGTTACATTAAGAGATTGGGGACCTATCCCAGAATATCTCATACTCCAGGGGTTGGGAGAAGAGAGGCCTGGGTTGTCAAGTCCTTTTCTAACTCAGAGTGGCGGATTGAACCCTTGTTTGCCATATTCTGGGTGATGGCTTCAACTATAGGAATCTGGGGTATAAGGGAGTACCACCACTTCCTCCATTTTTAGCCAGCAAACACTGATCTGGCTTAGAAGTCAATGTCCAGGAGAAGATTCATGTTTAGCTTTGTTGGGTAGCACCTTATACCACAAGAAGTCCCAGTAGTTTTCAATGGAGCTATTTTAGAGTAATGTACTCATAAGGATATCTGAATGTGAGCCTAGTTAAAAAGTGTCAAGGGGGTCAGTAAAAGATAGTGGAGGGTAATTTAGCTCCATCACATGTTTGCGCTGTTTGCAATTCAATTGTAATTTTATGCAATAAATGTATTTTATAATCTGTCAACTGTTTAACCATAATTACAACTTCTGTTTTGTCCCAATGTAGAAAGAAGTTTCTCTTTTTAATTGTTTTTATTTCCCATGAGCTCTAATTAACTGGTGAAACCATTTGCTTGATTTCCCTTTATTAAATATGTGGAATAGTCAGCTGCTTTGGGAATAAAGCAAAATGCTATAATTAGGAACGTATGCTAGTTCGCCTGTCCAGTGTTTCCATTTGTGCTTGGTGTGTTTTGTTTTTGTTTTTTTTAAATACTGGAGGTAAACATTCAGGATGTATAAATAATGCTTGGAGACAAACAAAGTATTTTCCAGATATTTCTCAAGGCTGTTTTACTTGTTTTGAATGTCATATGTATTTCCTTTTGAATTAATTATAAAACTAAAGAAATAATGAAATATTAATTTGTAATACATCAGGATTTGCACTCAGACAGTGAAGGATCCACAGGATAGTACTTTAAAAATATCCTGCTTCTTTTCAATTTTCAGAGCCAACTGCTCTCCTTTGATTTACAATAGTCAGTTTCCCTAAGTAACTACTTTTTGCCATGCCAAAAAACATGAAACACAACATCCAGCTGAGCTGAAGGTTCTCAGAATGTATTCTTTTTTATATTAGAGTGCACATTTTGATTCCGATTCCTACTCAAATGTGATATTATTATTATTTATTATAATGTATTTGTCTTCTAGTAGTGTCGGCCCCTGAATAGAATGGGGCTATGTTGTGCGAGACACTGGAGATTGACATAGACACATAAGAAATGCATTGTTGCATCTCTTACCCAGATGGTCTCAGTTTCTTCATAATGCTTTATTTTTTTAAAATTCCTGAATGAGGAGGGCAATAGTACTTAGAGAAGCTAGGCATAGGGATGGGAATGTTACCATCAAACTGGAACCTTTTTTAAATTTGTGAAATTTCAAATAACTATTTTTTTTCCCCTTCCCTTCATTTTCACCTGCCTTTGCATGTCTGGACAGAGCACACTTGGACAGTCATGTCTGGCAAGGGGAATCTAGGGAGTGGAGAGGCAGAAGAGTACAAATAAAGCAAAGACTTGAGACAGATAAGCAGAGGCACCCCAGAGGCTGCAGGCTATACAAAGCAGCAACTGGGTCCTGTCAGACAAAAGCTATTGCCCTGTGTGGTGGAGCAGGTGAATCCCAGCTGGTGGGCTTGATTGGGGTGGGCTCAAAAAACTGCTGGAGAGCCAGCTCTATCATACAGAAGGTTTCACTGTGCTGGAAGTGCTGCCTCTCCACTCCCTAGATTCCCCTTGCCAGACCTGACTCTGTATTCACGTGGCTTTGGAGTTGAGGCTTGGAGCATCTCTCCTGAAAGACATTCAATTCTGAATGATTCAGCTCTGGACATATGTACACATCAGTAAGAGAAGGATAAGTGTGGTGTGGTTGTGGGGTGTTTTTTTTTTGTTTGGGGGTGGGGGGCGTCTTTGCAAAATCTGGTGCTATGGTGCCTCTCCCGGTGTGGCTACACTGCCTTCCCCTTTTTGTATTAACAAAAGATGGTATAATTACCCTTTTAAGTGATTAAAAATAATGTTGGACTGAGAGAGGTTTTGCTAATTCTTGTACAGAATGAGGAAAGCACACTATTCATTTCCAAGCCTAGCACGATTGCTCTCAGTTAGTGTGCCAGAGGGTGCGTGCATCAGAGTTCCAGAAATGCAGTTTCTATTTGAAAGCTAGTCTGTGAAGATCTGCAGGTGCAGAATTAGCCTCAATTTTCTCTCTCATGTAAAGGGGATCACACAACTGTGGGGTTCTTCTACCACTATCAGAGGGCTTTGATCAGAAACAGCCCTCATTTGAAACCTCTGGAAGCCAAAGTTAAGAGAGGCAGGCGAACTAGTGTATCAGGAAAAAAAAAATCTATTCAGGCCTGATTCTGCCATGTTTACTCTCACTAAGCAGCACGTTATTTGTGAGCCATCCCATTGAAGTCAATGGGCTAGATCGTGCCATTAAGGCATGGACTGTAGGGAGGGATGGTGTGGTATTACACTGCCCTAAGGGAAGCACCAGGAGGCTTTCTATCATAGTTGAACTTCCCAAGCTTATATCTTGAGTCTATATAAAATCTCCAGTGATCCATACATATTGGCATATACTCTCATTCTGATGTGTGGGTATTTGTACTTATATCCCTCTCCCCTCAAATCCCCATGCACAAAGGTGAAAAGAAATACCTTTCCTTTCCACTGTCAGGATTGTGGGAAGATAGTGCTATTGGGATCTGAGAGTGCATTGTCAATACTATTGTACTCTAAGTCTTGTCTGGGAATATGTTACAAACAGCTGATAGGTTTATAAGCAATCTCTGAATAGCTAAGGGAATGGCACAGAGCAGACAAAGCAATAATGGCTTTGGATATTGGTTAAATGCTACAGCAAAGCTGAGACATCTGATAGCTGTTTATTGCTAGATGTGTTCCAATGCCATGAACATTACTCCTGTTTATATAAAAAAAATAAAGCAACACAATGAGCTCAAACATAAACAAAAAAAGAAAAATATTATTCTCTTCCCCAAGGAAGGTTTGCAAGTGCTGTGCTGCTACTTTCTTAGGCTTCCCAATGACTTTATTTTGGGAGCATGGGAAGGATGAATGACTGAGCTTGGGTCCCTCTGCTCTGTGCTGTATAAACTTAAGCACTGATCCAGCAATTGGATCTGGGCAGGGTGAACTCGTGTGTCCCATTGCAGGATTGAGACCTCAGAGATGGCTCTATCCCCAAGAACAGTAAAGCTTAAATTAACACACAGAAAATACAGATAACAAAACACATCCACCACAAACATACTGGGAGTACAAGTTTGAACGGGAGGAGCAGCCATGGAGAGATCGTCATAGAAAAGCTCCATATAAGAAATGTATTTTAAGGAAGGGTTTTAAGGGACAAGAAGTGATAGAATTTGTGCTTAGGAAGGGAGACCATATGACGGACAGATCTCATAGGCTTAAATTTTCAAAATAAAATTGTAGTAGTGTGCACAAACGTGGGTATAATGACCACATAATATGTAACTAGTGACTTCTGCATGGAATTATGGTAATTGAACATACAGTTTAGTCACAGGATTTTCTGAAATTGTCATCTATACTGCCTAATGCACAAACTTTCTGGGCTGTGATTGATTGATTGAAATTCTTTTATTATCATATAACAAAATCTGCAGCAGCCCTGAAAAGAACATACAGTGTATTGAGAGAGATACTGGGCAAACTATTTGGAGTGAACACTTGCTCAGTGCATTTTGCCTTCATTCTGTTCATGAATAAAATTTTATTCTTTACAAATTGACTTATTACAATGAACTTTCAAACAAATTTCTGCCTATGGGTTGTCTGTGAACTATGCGCTTTATTCATAATTATCCCTGTGTGATTGGTTCTTAGTGACATGGTATTTGTTCTTTTCCTCTGATTGGATGCTTGTAGATGTAATAAAGAGGGAAGGCAACGGTAATCTATTGGGCCTTTGATTCTTCTAGGGAGAGGATGAAAGTAGGAGGCATTAGAGCAGTAGGATTAGGGTATCTGTGGAACATTTTAGTTTTCTTCCTGTCTGGGCTATTTCAGTAAAGGCTAGTGAAAGAAATCACTTCTAGAAGAAGTAGGGAAGGATAATTACTGACCTCAAAATTAATTTTCCATTTACTTTTTTTATGAACAACATTTCATTTCTCAAGCTTTATGAAAAGCAAAGACGAAAGGAGTTCGGAATGCAGTAAATCTAAATTTATTTCCACCATTATATGCCTCACTTCTGTTTAGAGCACAAAATAATATAGTGTCACTCCAATATCATTTTGATTTTCTTTGAAGAGAATCTTCTGCCTCTTGGTAGGATGGCTTCTGCATTAGAAAAGAGCAAGATATTTTGGGGGGCTTCTCCCTACCCTGCTGCTCATTCCCCATGGAAATCATAATTTCTACAGATATCAATGGTGTTCCAAACAGAAGAACATGAATTTGGGTGGGGAATTAGCATCAGCAGCAGATGAAACTAAGTAAATAAACATTACGTAGATTGTAGACTCTTTGTGGTAGAGGACGAAGTGTTTTGTAGTGCCTTTGTACAATGCTTTGACCAATGGGGCACTGATCTTGATTGATGGTCTGTAAGTGTTACTGAAAAAGCAGAACCTTATCGTAGGCCAGGTCCATAACTTCAGATACTAATGTCCCAAATATTGGGTGTTGAGATCTGACCCAGGGTATGGATCTGATTTTTGTTGCTCAGACACATCTCTTCTATATAGATGGTTGGTTTCGCATAAGCTGTTGCAGCTGGTAACGATTGCTTCCTTCATTACAAATGGATTAGGTGTGTTCAGTCAGCTCAATTTTAATGAAATAGGCAGTATTTTTAGGAGACGGGAAGTGCGTGTGCAGTCGTTATTTGGCCAATTACAACTGTTTCATAAAATTAACTACTGTGCCTGTAGATTTAGAAGAGAGCGAGCCACTTACAATGAAATACTAACTCTAAATGGAAGATTAAGGCATTTGTAGAGGTGGTTGGTTTTGTAAATTGAAACACAACTGTTAAGCTTGTTGTTTCAAAACTCAAGGATGCTGCTGCAGCCCTGCCTGTACTGGATATAAATCCCAATCAAAGGATTTCAATAATCCCTCCCTCATGCCTCTCTCTCTCTCTCTCTCTCTCTCTCAGGAGCAGAGACTTTTCACAGCACTCTCAGATGGGATACTTCTGTTATGCATTAATTAGTTGATTGTATTCCATATTCCTAAATGGCT
This sequence comes from Trachemys scripta elegans, assembly GCF_013100865.1. Taxonomy (NCBI): domain Eukaryota; kingdom Metazoa; phylum Chordata; order Testudines; family Emydidae; genus Trachemys; species Trachemys scripta. The sequence goes on from NC_048301.1 coordinate 86,095,338, forward strand.
TGCTTTGTTTTGATCTTTACCCTTTGTCTTAATGGATTCTGCCAGAAATTTTCACCTTTTTCACATTTTTGTCTGTTGGCTTGTAGTGGTTGTCGCTTCTCTTTAGTTTTAAGGGCTGTTTGGTAGAATGGAACAAGGCAGCTATTGTTACATTTCACACCAACCCAATTTGGAATTTGATTATGAACAACTATGCTATTTGGATCAGCATTGTGATAGAGGAAGGGTGTGTTAGGATGGGGCATTGGGGAAGAAAAGCAAAAATGGTCCATAAGGTGATCGTGGTGGGTTTGTTTTTGTGTGTGTTCCATTGATTATATTTACTGTGCTGTGTCCTCTGTGGAAATGAGCCAATAGTTTGTAATGAATAATTTATTTTACTAATTTGGCCTCTTTCTGTTTTGTGAAATATCTGCAAGCAGACTGCAGCATCCTCAAACTTCCTTTTTTTTAATTGTATTCACTTTTCAATAGATTTAGTCTATGGCTTGCTTGTGGGTATTTTGACATTTGAGCTTTGTTGCTTAGTTGTGATCTATTAGATAAGTCGTATTGTATTGTTTTGGTTCCCTCACTGCATGAGCACACGCTTTTCCAGCACAAATGCTTGTCTATGCAAATTTAATATTTGGTTTCTGCAAATTCTGCAGTATGCCTTTGAAATTCACTTTCCATCAACATTTCTTTGAGTGAAACTCATGTCCCTGAGAGAGAGCACAACCTAAATGGATATATAGTTCTGTGGAGGACAGACTGAAAGATAACTAGAAAGGACTAAACTGCACAGTTACCATGAGCCTTGAGTAAGGACAGCACATAGTTGTGCTGCCTCAGAAGCAGACCAGGGATCCAGTTGTGACTCAAAGAATCACTATTCAGTCCTTTCTCCTCTTTACCCCAGGGGTGAAATAAATGGTGCCAGCCCTATATCTGCTCATCTCTGCTTGCCTGTGTCTTGGCTCTGCCCACTCCTTACCCACCTGCACAGGACTGGAAGTAGGGCTCTGTACAGGCTATTCTCTCTCTCTCTCCTGAACACAGACCTGCAGTCTGGGAAACCAATGTAGGGAACCAAGGGGGTACCTTATGCATCCTCACTTCTCTACACAGGCATGTAAAGTGGCTCACGATTGAGCCAAAGGTAAATTCACTGAAAAATGAGAGAGTATTTGTTGAAGATATTTTGCGTTTTTCACTTAATTGTAGTCTGTTCTGGCTTGCAGCAATTAAAAAGGTATCGTAGAACCTCCGTTACGAACTGACCAGTCAACCACACACCTGCCCGTACACAAGCAGGCAGCAGCAGTACACACACACACACACACTACTGTGTTAAAAGCAAAATTATTAAAATATAAAGGGGAAAGTTTAAAAAGAGATTTGACAAGGTAAGGAAACTGTTTCTGTGCTTGTTTCATTTAAATTAAGATGATTAAAAGCAGCATTTTCCTTCTGCACAGTAAAGTTTCAAAGCTGTATTAAGTCAATGTTCAGTTGTAAGTTTTTGAAAGAACAACCATAACACTTTGTTCAGAGTTACAAACAACCTACACTCCTGAGGTGTTAACTCTGAGGTTCAGTTGTACGTTCTTTGATTATCTATACCAGGCCATTCCAAATAGTCTGTTAATGGTTATGATCCCCAAGTACCATTCTCAAGCTCTTAGGAGTCCATATAAATAATCAATTCATTTGGGGGGGACGGATAGCTCAGTGGTTTGAGCATTGGCCTGCTAAACCTAGGGTTGTGAGTTCAATCCTTGAGGGGGCCACTTGGGGATCTGGGGCAAAATCAGTACTTGGTCCTGCTAGTGAAGGCAGGGGACTGGACTCAATGACCTTTCAAGGTCCCTTTCAGTTCTAGGAGATGGGATATCTCCATTAATTAAATTACATGTGAAGGAGTAAAACAAAGTGTTTTTATTATGCAGTAATATTTCCCTAAAACTGGCATGTTATTTATAAGCAGATTAACTCTCTTCCTCCCCCCCCCCCCCAATACCCAAAATCCTTGTCCTCATACATTATGCCTGTTGATTATCCGGTTATCTGGAAAAACTTTTTTTTTTTTTTTTTTCCCCCCAGAATCTTTCTTTTGACTCTATCTGTACGAAAATAAAGTAAGTTGAGAAACAGCCATCAGGATAAAACACAGTTGGACAAAGCACCCACCAATCCAGAAAAGATGTAGTTACAAGGCTAAGAAGCAACATAATGATTTAGCTATACAAACTGAGCTTAACTAACCAGAGCCAACACTCATTAGTTAAGTAATGGAACTGGAAAGATGTATACTTTTGGGTATTTCTCCACTGAAGTGAATAAGATTCTTTCCATTGACTTGAATGGGAGTTGGATTTGGCCCCTGATGAGGCAACTTTAAAATCACCAATGAGAGAGGATTAGTGAGACCCATGATATTGAATTGGGACATACAAGTGAATGAGAACAGACACCAGGATGGATTTTAAATCACAGGCTGAGACTTTATTAAACTTGACACTGGGGAGGGGTTCTATCTAGCCCGTTTCCTCATATCAGTTAGTGTACACTCTCTGCTGCCTACTCCAAAGATTCAGCTTACTCTGATGAATCCTCCTTTCCCCGTGAGAAGGTGCTGGAAGATGCTAACTGGGGACTGCAGTCTTCAGGTCCCTCTTTTCGCATAGGCCAAGGTTTGTCACCAAAATCCCTGTTCTCTTATTGCTGGGCACTAAGCCTTTTGGCATTTTATCTGCACTGGACACCAGCTGCAAGTTGTGAGAAACTAAACAGCTCTACACTTCCTAACATTAAAATTTTAAATCCTATTCCTACTTCACCTAACTGTATCTATGATGCTATGAAGAAGGTGGAAAATATTGGCCCTGTTGGGGGAAAAAATGTCTTCCTGACTGTGCTAAATGGGTGATCAGTTAGAGCCACAGCAACCTGAAAACAGTTCCTACACTATAGAAAGGGAGGATGGGTTCAGCTAAAATGGAGAAGAGAATCAAGAAACCCCAGGAAAATCTTTAATTGAAAGAGTGCGGGGAGCAAGAAGATGGTTGGCTCCTTGCTCTTTCTGGCTGGCCAATGAAGAAAGAAGGGATGATCTTGCTTACTCCCTGCCCCCATTTCATTCTGAAGTTATCCAGCACCTTGAAGATGGAATATAGTCTCCCACCTGTTTAAACCAACTGAGTAGCATTATAACAATTCTGGGGTACTGTAGACAGTTTGGAGATGCAAAAATTTCTTAAGGGCCTTTTCCCCATTACTTATGTCAAGCAGCCTCTTACACTGCGACTAGCCCCATCAATCAACATGAGTAAGAGTGGCAGAATTTGCCCCTAAAGATTACTAAGAATTTTCTTTGTATTCAGACTCATAAAATTAAAAAAATTAGGTTGGAACTGAACCAATAACTTTTCTAATTATTACTCCAATTAACTACCAATGAAACAAAGGCATGATTACATGCAAAGGCATGCTTAGTATGCAAAGGAATAATTTACATAGAAATTCATAATTACATAACATAGAAAGGAATAATTAGATCCCGAGTCTTAACAGCTGGTTGAACAAGGTCTAAAAGAAATGAGTGTATTTCCTGGTGTCAATCTTAATAGTGAGTTTCATCATTGCTGCAACCCTTCTAAAAAGAACTTGCACGGAGGAGGGTTGCTGCAGGAAGAGACGGAGGTACATTAGCAGAGTTATGTGAGGTAAAGGTGAGTGGCACTGTCTTAGCCTTAGCTAGTGTTATGAATCCTTTACTCTGATTAGCAATAGTCTCATTTAAAAAAAAAAATGTTGGTGCATACAGAGGCTGGTCTGGAAGAAATATAGTTAAAGATTGTTGTGTTTTGTATCTTTTCTCTCTACTTTTTACTGCCAAGACTTCATTTAAGCAAATAACTCTGATATTTTGGTCTGTATTGAATGGTACTAATAATGATCTATGGAAACCTATGCTGTAAAATAAGCAAACGAAGAAACACTGGAAAATGCACAAAAGGAAGCAAATATACTCTGTATTCACCTTGTAAGGCTGTTACATAACTGAAATTCAAATCTTCCGTGTTGAAGAATAGAAAATGCATAGCATATAACAGGACAGGTTTCTGCCACTCTTACTGACACTAAGTAGTGCATTCTGCCACAAACATTTCCACTGAAATGAATGGGAATACTTGAAGAATAAATTACTCCTCAACAGAAGTGAGAAGGGGTAGAATCTGGCCCTTATGCACCAGTTGTGCAAATACTTACTCATGTGCTTTACTTGCCACATGGGAACAAAGCCTTAGAATGGGAGTGCTCCTGTGCATAAAATAAAGCAAGTGAATAAATGTTTGTCGGATCTGAGCCTTAGTCAGGAACTGTTCTGCACAGTAAAATTCTACTGTGAAACCATCCTATTGTGAAGCTATCCTTTCCCACAGACACATTCCTATGGACTCACGCCTGCAGGATTCTGAGTATTCTGGCCCTGATCTGCAAAGCATGTGCTTATCTTGAAACTCATAAATAAAAATAGAGTCAATAGGACTGCCCTCAGGCTTTAAGTTTTGCACAGGGCCAGAGTGCACAGGACATTGCAGAAACAAGTCCTATAACAAGAATTGCAATTTCCACATTACAATGAATTGAAACAATTCCAGGCATTCATTCCACTTCATTATAAATGGAGTTACACTATATTGGAGTTCACTGAATCACTACAAATGAGCCCTACTGTAAGAGCATGCTGTAGAATCATTTGTGGATTTTATGGGCTATTAATAGTAATATATAGGACATTTATCCCCTTCACAGGTGCTAGAAAATGGTTTGTTGGTGGTAACAGACAAAAATACTTTGCAACTAATATTTTACCATGCTAATTAATATTTTCAGCACTCATATATTTCTGAGAGATACTGACTACAGTATTGATTACATATTTTGGAAAAATTGCACCAGAATTCCAGAAGAAATATAGAAGTAGTTTTTAAAATTATCAATACATATGAAGACCTCATGTTCATTTATGGAATCGAATAGTGGTTTGAAAGATCCAAAAATACATTAAGATTATTTAAAAAATGAATTGGTCAACAATATTCTTCAAAGGCAATAGTGGGATTGCGGAATACTTTTAGAAGGTAGTAAAACTATTTCTGGGCATGAATTTTAAAGCAATCCTGATTAAAGTAGGTTAGAGATCTTTGCACCATATTTTATTAGATTTCTTGTTAAATAACCACTGCTAAGAGCAGATTCTGCTGCCAGTTACAATAGTGTGAATCTGGCATAGCTCCATTTGTCTCTCTGGGTTTACTCTGGATTTACAATGATGTATGTGAGACCAGAACATGACCCCTATAATTTGAACTTCAGTAGTTGTTAATTTATTTTGTTTTGAAATGTTTTCTTGCTTTGAATTTGGGAAGCATGACTATTTGAATGCTAATTGTTTATACAACATGAATCTGATCACTACTGAAATCAATGGAGTTACACCAGAGTTATACTCTGGTAAAATGAGCAAATCAATTGAACAGGCCCAGTGTGTAGTTTGAAATTGAGGTAGAAATAAAAAGTGCAGAAATAATGGCTGAAAATCTTTGAAAATTCGTGTAAGTTTCATCTCTTTAAATCAATATAACTAGGGTTTTTTATTAAAATAAATTAAAAGTACAAGTCTGATATAAATGTATCAAGAAAGCCATGGAATGAGAAGCAGCTTTTTATAACCTATGCACACTATTCTTAATTGTGAGGGATGCAGAAAAGATTTTTTTTTTATAGAAATGGTCAAAATCAATACGAAAGCATTACGCAAGAGGAAATTGTTCCAATAGTTCAATTGCAAAACTCCCATTAACTTTAATAGAAAAGGATCCAGGCCATAATTAGTTACATTAAAATCAGTAGGACTACCAATGAGTTTAAAATTATGCATGTGAACACATACTTTGCTAGATTAGGCCAGAGTGCTTAGCCCCTTGCAGAATCAAGGGATTTAGTAAATCAGAAGTTCATAATCCTTTGAATATCCATAGAGAACTTAGTTTACCTTTATACTCTTTAAAAAGAAGAACAGGAGTACTTGTGGCACCTTAGAGACTAACACGGCTGTTACTCTGAAACTTGTCTTTATACTCTTTGGCTCCCAGGAGCATTATCCTATCCTGAAATCATTCTTTAGCTAAGACTTTGATGGGATAATAAATGAAATTGTCCCACTAGCAGCTCCTTTACATCTTTATCATAAGAATGAGTTATTACTCAATTTAAAAACCTAGTTTACTCAATCATGGTGTTTTGGTACAGCCTGGTAAAGCATTCTATATTTTGCTTGGTAAATAAAAACTACAAGAAGAAAATAATTAAAACAGGGACAAAGCTTAGAAGTTTAAAGAATGAGATAGACCCGTCCTCTATGAATTTATCAATGGCTATTAGTCAGGATGGGCAGAAGCTGGGAATGGGTGACAGGGATGGATCTCTTGATGATTACCTGTTCTGGTCATTCCCTCTGAAGCAGCTGGCACTGGCCACCGTTGGAAGAGAGGATACTCGAGTAGATGGACCTTTGGTCTGGCCCAGTATGGCCATTCTTATGTTTGTTAAAAAATACCAATAAAGATATGGCAGTTGATGATAAAACCTGTAACCTTCAGAAGCTCTAATAATCAATGACATGGAGATTAATTATTTATAATTCAATAATTTTTGAACAACAGTCTGGATAGAATCATGAAATGTACTAGACTGGTACATACAACATGACACAGGAAGGTGGATTTTATAATTCTCTGAATTTAGCCCATTATTTCCATGGCCTGTGAAATAAATAATACAAATTCAGAAAATTAATATCTAAGACCACACTTTTGAAGGAGCCTACTCAGCTTGGTCAGCAATTTTGTGCCGACACCTCTGCATCTGGCATCAGTGACTAGTTGAAACGTCTATCCACCTAACTTCTGTGCATAGTCAAGTACTGATGTTTAAATATTGTCATTTGTGCCCACAAAACTGAAATCTAAGATCAAGATAAACCTGAAAGAATAATATAATACAATAACTAATAATAAAATAACGTAGTTTGAAGTTGCAATCTCAGACCCTGTGCTTTTCTGAATAAGGATGCTTTCCTGAATCAGGGTCTTAATTAGTAGTAATGCCACTAATGCTTCTTCCTGCTGAAGTCCATGGAATAACTCCCATTGGCATCAATGGTCCTGGATCAAGTTCTAAAACCTTTGTAAGTGAGTGGAGAATTAGTCCCAATATTTTCATGTTTTTCATTGCTTTTGGAAGAAGTAATAGATATCTATTTTTAATTGTAGCCCATCAACATTTCAGGCTCCAATTCACAATTATACAACATTGCTTGTTCATTTTTTGCCACTTCATTGTTGGCACTTAGCCTGGAACCATGTCTATCAGTGATGCCTCCCAAATTGGCGTAGGTCTTGGCAAGACTTTGATTCAGCGTGACTGTCACAAATCAATTTTTTTGCTTTACAAGCCATTAAATAGACTGGCATTCCAGGGTAGTTACACAGGCAGATTTAGTATAAAGTCAACCTAATCTGATCTGTGGTTTTGTGTTTTTGGATTTTTTTTTTCTCTCCAGAAAAATTTTGAAGCTTGCACTGCAGCTACAGTGGTTGTATATCATTTTAACAGGGTTCATCTTATTAAAAAAAAAAAGAGAGAGAAATAAACATGGTATGGGAAGACAGACCCCTCCCCCTCCCCAAAACCTCTCAGAATACAACAAAATTGAGAGAGATGTTTTTTGGGGGGGGGGAGGGGGAGGGGAAGGGGAACTGGATAAGTAATCTCAATCTAATTGTATTTATGGCGTGTTTTTAAATAATGGGACAAACACTCTCCTGTCAGTTACTCATGTAAATTTGGACTGACTGCTTTGATTTCAGTACAGTTATTTCAGATATACACTATGAGGTAAATGAAAGAGAAATTTGGTGGCAAATCTTACCTCTAAGGTACTTTATTTAAAGGCAATGGAAAAATTAAAACTGAAAAAAGAACCCATGATTACAGTCAGAAGTAAAAGGTGTGTTATAAAAGCTCTAAAAGCAAATGTATGAGTTAGTCAGGGCCGGCTCCAGGCACCAGCCTGGCAAGCAGGTGCTTGGGGCGGCCACTCCAGAGAGGGGCGGCAGGTCCAGCTATTCGGCGGTAATTCGGCGGACGGTCCCTCACTCCCACTCGGAGCGAAGGACTTCCTGTCGAAGTGCTATCGCAGATCACGATCGTGGCCTTTTTTTTGCTGCTTGGGGCGGCCAAAACCCTGGAGCCAGCCCTGGTTAGAGCCCCAGTCCAGCGAGGTATTTAAGCACATGTTTAACTTAAAAACACACGAGCAGCCGCAGTAAGTGGGGTCTAAGTATGTAATGCTCCAGTCCAGGGCTTAAATTCAACTCTGCTATTTCATCTGCAGGGCCTGTAGGTGTGCTAGGATTGGGTCCCATTTGAAATTGAGGAGGAGGAGGAGGCGGTGGTGCTGCTGTCTACCTTATAACTTTTAGCCCAGTGGTTAGAACACTCATGGCAGGATGTAGGAGACCAAGGTTAAATTCCTTTCACTACCCGAGGAGAAAAGATTCAGAGGTCTCCCACCTCTCAGGAGAGTGCTCTAATCACTTAGCCATGGGATATTCTGATGGAGAACTGGAACTTGGCTCTCCTTTTTCCTAGGTGGGTGGTCAAACCACCAGGCAATCTAATCTTTTTTTTGTTTGTTTTTTCTCTCTGAACTGTGGGAGCTTTTGAGAATGAAGCTGTGTTCGGTATGTGCTGTGTGTACTAGCTGTGTTTCTGTTTGTTTTTGTTTTGTTACTTGCTGGTTTTTGCTGCTTCCCCTGCTTTACTTTTCTGGGGTGGGGAGCTTTTTCATGGGGTCTAATTCTGATGGATTAAGAGATTTGACCTGAAAACATGAGGTTCAGTGTGTGCCTGATGTCTCCTGTACTGTGGAGGATGTGTTGCAGAGCATAGGTAAGGTTATTGGCTAGGCTAATATAAACAGGGCCAGCTCTAGGCACCAGCAAAACAAGCAGGTGCTTGGGGCGGCACATGTGCAGGGGGCGGCATTTGGGCCATCCTTTTTTTTTTTTTTAAATCACTTCCTCCTCTCTTGCAAGGCTGCAGAAGTGGAGCCATGGAGTAGCTGGGGATCCAGCGTGGGAGCTGAGAACCCATGGGACCCTGGGAGCTGTAGTTCCTTGGCTAACTCCCTGCCTATAGAGCCAGCCCTGGACCAGGGAAAAAACTACATTTCCCAGCATTCCCTTGACCACTACCAACAGGAAAGAGGGGGAGGGAGTGGGGAAGCCGAGACCTCATGCGCTTGCCGTGAATGGGGAGCTGGCTGCTAGAATGGGGTGGTACTGTGAATGGGGGACAAGTATGCCTAAGGAGTAGAAGGCTTTGCCCCAGATATCCCCTTCAGAAGACTTCCCCAGACTGGATTAGGGATACTGGTGTGACCTCACCTTGCATCAGCCCTCAAAGAAGGAATTGGGTGGACTAAATGGACAGTGCCCCTCTCTATCTGAAGCCTAGCAAGGGAGGTACGTGAATCCCACTAGAATTTAAAATGAAAAGTAAGGGAGGGGAGGCTCTGCTAGAGGGCTTGGGCAGCTTTAGATACAGTACCAGGCATGTAGGAGGATGTCCACTTCTGAGCCATGGAAGCAGAAATTGGCTTTTCCTTTCCAGATTTAGCTAATATTCAGAAAGAATCTAGCACCTGCCTTCCAGATTTGGACACCTCAAAATTCAGGAGTGCTCAAGCTCAATTTGGGCAGCTGTTACTTCATTTCTCCCAAATCAAATATACTGATCCACTATAACTTACTGTAGAAAAAGTAGGATAAAATTGACCAAGAAATGCTTCCCAGTGGTTATTAGGTCTGGAATTGCTATTTTCAACAGCCATTGCCTTTTTTTTGTTTTGTTTTATTTGTTTAAAAGGAAGACAGTGATATTGCATTGGCAAATTTCCCATAGAAACAAAGAGTGGAACAAAAGAATAATAAAGGCACCTCAAGGTTTTCTCATTTATGGAGGACAGTCTTATAATATGCATCCAGATATCCTCCAATCACACAAGCTGAAAATTGTTCCACTTTACTGCAGTTCTGTAACCATATGGGAACCAATCCTCTCTGTGTTCTGTGCACATCCAAAATTCCTGCTGAATGACCCGCCCTGGGAGCGAGTAACAAGTGACCCAGGGCTGGGGCGGCAGGAGGGTGCAGGTTGGATGGAGAGCCCAGGGCTGGGGTGACAGGAGGTGGGGGTAGGGCACTAGTGGGGGGGAAAGGAGGGAGCCCAGTGCTGGGGCAGCAGGGGGTGTGGGAGGGTGGGGGGAGAACCCAGGGCTGGGGTGGGGGGCAGCCAAAAATTTGTTTGCTTGGGGCAGCAAAAAACCTAGAGCCGGCCCTTAATAGAAATCTGCCTTTTGAACGAGCAAATCTATAGTGATTTTCCTGGCCCAGGAGCAGTTTGTGAATCATTTGAGTGTCTTTGGTTCCAGTGTTTCCCTTGTTTACTCCTGCTACTAAAATAGGTTCTTCCTTCCCCCCCACCCAATTTTCCAAACCCTCCTTTCTTTCACAATGAGACACTAATGTCTGCTCTCTCCCATTATTGAATTTTGTGCTGTTAGATTCTGTTACCTGGGTTCTTGCAGGCTGTGAGGCATGTTATGTTGCTCTGGGCCAGGTTTACGTGGTTCTAAGTTACCCCAAGCAGCCCTTGCACCTGGTTTTAAAGCACCACATAGATGGGGTAGATTATACAGTGTTTGCTATCTCTGAAAACATGAAACGTTTCCTGTGTGGTGACTAGGGCCGGCTCCAGGGTTTTGGCCGCCCCAAGCAGCCAAACAAAAACAAACAAACAAAAAGTCGCGATCTGCGGTGGCAATTTGGCGGGAGGTCCTTCACTCTGAGCAGGAGTGAGGGACCGTCTGCCGAATTGCCACCGAACAGCTGGACGTGCCACCCCTCTCCAAAGTGGCCGCCCCAAGCACCTGCTTGGTAAGCTGGTGCCTGGAGCCAGCCCTGGTGGTGACCCTGGTCATCTGAGGGGGTCCTACCCATGCATTGCTCTGGGTTCCCTGGTAAGAAAGTGGGACCCCAGGATAGTGGGGTGGGGGCTAGAAAATCTAAGGACCAGCAGGAGACAGAGATTGTCTCCCTCACTCACCATATGTGGTCTGCCATTGTCCATGGAGCACCCACCTCACACTCCCAGAAGAACCCTCTGTTATAATCCCATCACAGAAGCGAGCCCTAGGAGCACCTTCTTGCAGAGCAAGCAGAGACAGGTTCTAGAGATGGGCAGGGGGTGAAGAAAAACTGATGAGAGAGATTTATGGGACTATTTCTAAAAGGGCTAAAACTTTAGCCCCTGAGCTTTGGCAGTAGTTGAGGATCAAGTTATGTGCCCTGAGAAGTATAGTGCTGCACTGGGCGGTAGCCCCATCTCTGGAGCTCCCAGTGTGGAGCGGTCTCCTCCTGGTATGATGAGCCCTCAAGATCCTGATCCTGCATGCTGCTGCAGTGATGATGCTAGGTCCTTGTCTGGGGCTGCACTGCCTACCCCTCTTAGCAGATATGCCAGCTGCTCTCACTGAATCTCTCTCCTTTGTGAATGATGAGAATGTTACAGTGGCAGTTCAGTGTTCTTCTGAGCTGGAAGAGTCTGAGGTAGATGATGGGGATGTTGATGATCTCTCTGATTCCTCAGTGGCTCCCAGCCAGTCAGCTATATAGGATGGGTGGGTACAGCATGAAGGAGATTAGTGACTTTTTGACCAGCACTTAAGTGAGGCAGAAAGTTGAGGACTTTTTTCCTAATTTACAGTGCTTTGTTCATTCAGTTGCCCTTGTCCTGAGAGAGCTCTCAGTTGATCATGGAAAACATTTCCATCTCAAAAAGTTGTTGAGTAAAGTGCAGAAGCATGTGGGGGTTTCTCAAGATATATAAGCCTCCCCATTGCCCCATTCCTTCTCCTCCCCTCCCCCACACAGAGTCCTTCCACTTCCCTTTATTTCTCTCTGCTTCTTGTCTCTCTCCTTCTAGTGTCTGTGGGCTGCTCAACTTTGGCTCTCTAAATATTAATGGATGCTAGGATGGTCATAAAAGAGCACAACTCTTAGATTTTTTCTCAGACAAAGATGGGCTGATTTTGTCCTCTTGCAAGAGATGCAGTCAGACTGATAATCAGGGGAGCTGGGTGCAGGAATGGGAAGGGGAAGCTTTCCAATGTCATTGCTGGGGTAGTTTTTCCTGGAGTGCAGGGGCATAGATCCTGTCTATGAAGGAGGTTGTGAAAGGCAGGTTCCTCCAGATGGAAATATGTATTGGCACTGTTGGTTTTTAATATTTTACCATGTATGCCTATGATAAAGCAGAGAAACTATCTGCTGGCATAGACAGGGTTAAAGAGAGCCTTTGGGCCCAGCTAGCCCTGCCCAGTTCTACCTGCAGCCAATGCCAGGCCTGGAGGGGAGAGAAAAGGAGAGAACTTAGCTCAGTTCAGGCTGATTGGTGAAGAGGAAAGTGCTAGCTGCCTCCCTACCTGTGGGAAGAGTCGCTAGCCTGCCAGCCAAGGCAGCCACCAGGATATAACCACCATCTCCCAGGCTAAAAGGAGACTGTGGAAGAGATTTAGAAGCACACTGCCTACGAGGTAACTGGGTGACCAAAGCACAGAAACATTGTGGGGTTCCAGCCCTGCCAAACTTTCGGCTACCCCACCTGGAGGAAACTGGGACTACAACAGGATGCTGCCCAAGTCCCCGAGGAGGTACTACTAGAGACAAGGCTGACCACAGCAACGTGGACTATATGGGCCCTGAGCCATGTCCCAAAGTGAGGGGACAGCAGTAGGAAGTAGCCTAGGGCAGTGGATGTAGACTTCCTACTGGGAGGTCTCCTACTCAGGGGTTAACTCACACAGGGTCCTGGGCTGGGACCCAATGGAGTGTGTGGGCCCGGGTTCCCCTATCCACCTCCTGCCTTAAAGACTGAAATGGGGTGCAAGTCAAGCACTCCAGCCACTAGGCTGCCTAGCCCAGCAAGTCCCCTGTACTGTTCTGGTAGAGAAAAGTAGGCAAATTTCGGGGTGAAAAACCCTCAAGCAAACACTGCCTCCAACCCTCCTCTCACTGAATGGAGATGGGGCAGCTGCTAAAATGGATGGTTGAACAAAACACCCTCCATTGTCGTCCAGCAGCAACAACTATTTCAGCAAATAGCCAACTAATAGCAACAGTTGATCCAGGAGCTATTGGCCCAGCAGCAACAACAGCTGCAGCAGTTGGTCCAGCAGGTGATCATGACACTACAGCCACCCGCTCCTGTGGAGCCAGAGAACCCCTCTCCAGTTGTGACCACCGCCGCTATCAGGCTTACCAAGCCCCCTCTTACAGTGCCCCACACCAAGCCTTTTGGACCAGATTGAGAGGCATATTCACCATTTTTAGGGGGGAATAGTTACCACTGGTTACTCCCTGCTTTGTTCCTGCCATTAGATGAGGAGGGCCAGGGCTCATTGATTTAATCTGGAGAGTGGCAGTCTTTTGCCTGCAGAGTCTGTTTAGTGGTTGCTGGACTCTGATTCCCCATTGGCCTGAAAGTCTCTTGCCTTCTCTTTCCTCCATCATGCTGGACTCTCACCTATATTGTTGGCACCTGATCGATTAGAGAGTCTAGATTTGCCTCCATTCTGTTATGGTCTTTTTAATGCCTGCCAATTTCTGTGAAGTGCATGGCCAGACTAGGTGTCTTCCAGTTTCCAGATTCTTGGAAGAACAATTATTTTTTTTAACCCACTTTTTCCCGTTGAAGCTCTCATTTCCAGGAACCTGTTGTCTGTCTTTACCCATGCCAAGTTGGCCAAGCTGTCCCACCTGATTGTTCCTAGTTGATCAAGCTGGATGTCAGTGACATCTCTTGCTGTTCATATCAGTATCCAGTAAGTGGTGTGTTATGTTTTTTTTTTTTGTTTTTTTTTTTTTTTTTTTAAATAAGGCCCTCAGTGGCTGATCAGTATTTGCAGAAAGGTTTTGCAGGAAATGGGGGTGGGAGATCCCATGATTCTCTCACTAATTATCTCCCTTTCTAAGGATGAGAACCTTGTGCAATGAGGCTGATGGTTGTCCTGGAAGGGTTTGTTAAATGTTCTTTTGCAAACATGGCCAAGAAGCAGTTCTGAGGCTAGCCTTTCTGATCTTCCTGATATGACTTTGGGTGACTGTGTCCTGGGCTCCGAGGACACTGTACAAATCTCCCCTTCGTAGGCACTCTGGTGACTTGCTGTGGAGGGTCCGGCATAGCATCCTACCACTCTATCATTTTATGAACCATATTACTCCTGAGATGTCTGTGAACTGCTCCCTCTGTTTGGTTTTGGATGTGGTTCATTTTTTCCTATATTTCCCCTATTTGAATCCTACACTTTTTTTGCAGCAGCTTTTCAGTGGTTTGGGACTGGTTTTCTCCAAGCCCCTGTTTGTTCTGGCAGTGAGATACAGTGCTTGCATTTGGCCAGTTTTCTGCTGGTTTATTTTCTGTTGGTACAGGCAAAACTGGCCATTTTTAAATCTTACCAGAACAGAGTGACTGTGGAAGAGGGGGTGTGATATTTACCGCTATTCTGCCCCCTGATTGTGGCCTGATTGCAGACTGATCTATACTTTTTATACCTTGACTTGTATCCTGGATGTTTTTCAGTTGACTTGGTATGTTAACAACATTTTGAGTGAACTTGGTGTTGTTGATGATGCTTTAGTGATCCATGTTTAATGTTTGCTTAAGATGCATTGCTTTATTTTATTCATATCTTTGTGTATATATTGTAATTTTATAACATTTTAAATAGTTTTTAATGTGATTTTTCACGTGAAAAGATTTCTTCATGTCCTCTCTCTCCCAATTTCTCCCAACCCTGTGTCACACTCATTCATGCTTACAAGAAACAGTTTAGGTGACTAAGCCTCCTGACTTCAGGAAAGAGGTCTCTTGGTGTGCTGAGCATCACAATACCTCAGTCCCTTTTTGGATCCAGGCCCTCGTTCCTTTCAACACATCAGCATGTTGGGAAGGTTGGCTTTGTTCTCACCATGAATATTTTCATGTTCTTAGGTGGGTGGTTCCCATAGTAATGGTACATTAATCCTACTGGCTTCACTACTTTTCCCCTGATTTCTCAAAATTATGCCTAGTTTCAAATGTCAGTTGCTAAATCACTACCTGATTCACTCCATTCTGCAGCATAGCCTAATGTTCCACAGGCAATAGGCTTTTGGGCATGAATCTGAATCAGAGTTTTACTCCCTGCTTCTCACGAAGGTCTGACGCAAAGCCCGTGGGAGTCAATGACAATACTCCCACTTGAATGGGCTTTGGATCAGGCTCAGAACACACTTCTTGCATTTTTACTCAAAGACTTCTGAGCGTTCTTTCTGACCTTTTGTGAGACCGAGGGAAACCTACACGATCAATAAATGGGATAAGCATGGATTCTAAAAACTACTCTATTCACCAGAATTCAAACACTTGGTAAATCATTCCCTGCTGCTCCAGTAAATAGGAAAAGTGCAAAATGAGATAAATGACTCATGGCTAAGGAAATAATCTTAGTTAAAACTAATGAAGCTAATTTAAACCATTTATCTCCACAGCAGGTTTATTAATTAACATGCTGCTGTTTTTATTTGTGTCAACATATCTATATATACAAGTTTACAGAAAGTTTTGATGTTCACTCATATTATTTAGATAAATACAGTAAAAGGCTTTAAATTGTATAGGTACCTAATTACATTTTAAATGCAAGTCCTTTTGGCTATCTTGGACTTCTGTTTGATTTCATTTTTCAGTCAAAGACAGAATAATTAATCTTGGTAAAAGCAAACTTGTCTTAGTCATTGACTAGCTGTCTATTTTGTCTCCCTTTAGCTTGTTCTTTTACTGAGCTACTGTAGGAAAACAGAATGCAGTTAGTTGTGTAAACTAGTTATATGTTTGGGACTGATAACATCTGATGCCTCACAAATGATAGATCACATCCTTCATCTCTGAAGGATTACTTTGTAGGGAAGCGATGCAGACCAAACTGGATGAGCAAGCATCTTAAACAGGTGATTAAGAGAAAGCAGAAAGCCTACGAGGAATGGAAGATGGGATGGATCAGCAAGGAAAGCGACCTCTTGGAGGTTAGAAAGTGCAGGGATAAAGTGAGAACTGCCAAAGCCAAGCGGAGTTGGACCTTACAAAGGAAATTTAAAACCAATAGTAAAAGATTGTATAGCCATATAAATACATAAATAAATAAATTAAATAAAAGCAAGGAAAGAAGTGGGACTGCTAAACACTGAGGATGGGGTGGAGATGAAAGATAATCAAGGCATGGCCCAACACCTAAATAAATACTTTGCCTCAATTTTTACTAAGGGTAATGAGGAGCTTAGGAGTAGTAGTAGGGTAGCTAATGGGAATACAGATATGGAAGTAGAAATTACCACATCTGAGGTGGAAGTCAAACTCAAACAGTTTAATGGGACTAAACGGGGGGAGGGCTGGATAATCTCCATCTAAGAATATTAAAGGAACAGGCACATGAAATTGCAGGGATTATTTAAAGATTATTAAATCTGTAAACTCTGGGGTCGTACACTATGACTGGAGAATTGCTAATATAGTACCTATTTTTAAGAAAGGGTAAAAAAAAAAAAAAAAAATCCAGGAAAGTACAGGCCTGTTAGTTTGACCTCAGATGTATGCAAGGATTTGGAACAAATTTTGAAATAGAAGGTAGTTAAGGACATAGAGGTAAATTGTAATTGGGATAAAATACAGTATGGTTTTAAAAAAGGTAGATCATGCCAGACTAACCTGATCTCTTCCTTTGAGAAGATCACTGATTTTTTTTTTTTTTTAGACAAAGAAATATAGTAGATCTAATCTGCCTGGATTTTAGTAAGGCATTTGATACAGTTCTAAATGGGAAATTATTAATTAAATATGAAGAAAATGAGACTTTATATGAGAATTGAAAGATGAATAAGTAACTGGTTAAATGAGCCTCTACAATGGGTCATACTGAAAGGTGAACAGTCAGGCTGGAGGGAAGTTACTAGTGGAGTTCTTCAGGGATCAGTCTTGGGGCCAGTCTTATTTCACATTTTTATTAATTACCATTTTTTGTGCTAAGGTCGTGTTCTAATAAAATTTGCAGATGAGACAAAGTTGGGAGGTATTGCCAATACAAAGGAGGACTTGAATATTCTACAAGAAGATCTGGATGACTAGAAAACTAGAATAATTGAAATGGGATGAAATTTAGTAGTGCAAGGTCATTGACTTAGAGACTAACAACAAGATTTTTTTTTTTTTGTTATAAACTGGGGATTTATCAGTTGGAAGTGATAGAGGAGTAGAAAGACCTGGGTGTATTGGTCGATCAGGATGACTGAGCTGCCAGTGCGATGCAGCTGTGAAAAAAGCTAATGCAATCCTAGGATGCATCAGGTACAGTAGGGATAGGGGAGTGTTAGTATTATAGAAGGCACTGGTGAGACCTTATCTGGAATGCTGTGTGCAATTCTGGTCTCCCGTGTTTAAAAAAGATGAATTCAAACTGGAACAGGTACAGAAGGGCAGCTAGGATGATCCAAGGAATGGAAAACTTACCTTATGAGACGAGACTCAAAAGAGCTACTCTTGTTTAGCCTAACTGAAAGAAGGCTGAGGGGAGATATGATTGCTCTCTATAAATATATCAGAGGGATAAATAGCAGGGAGGGAGAGGAGTTATTTAAGGTAAGCACCAATGTGGACAGAAGAACAAATGGATATAAACTGGACATCAACAAGTTTAGGAGTGAAATTAGATGAAGTTTCTAACCATCAGAGGAGTGAAGTTCTGGAACATACTTCTAAAGCGAGCACTGGGAGGAGCGGGGGGAGAACCTTAACTGGTTTCAAGACTGAGTTTGATTATATTTATGGAGGGAATGGTATAATGTGACCGCCTACAATGCAGTGTAGCTGATCTGTGACTGCTAGCAGCAAATATCTCTAATGGCTGGTGATGGGATACTAGATGGGGAGAGCTCTGAGTTACTACAGAGAATTCTTTCCCAGGTGTCTAGCTGGTAGGTCTTGCCAACATGCTTAGGGTCCAACTGATTGACATATTTGGGGCTGGGAAGGAATTTTCTCACAGATAAGATTGGAAGAGACCTGGGCATTTTTTGTCTTCCTCTGCAACATGGGGCAAAAGTAACTTGCAGGTTTAAACTAATATAAATGGCAGATACTTAAAGACTTTAAATCATGATTTGAGCACTTCAGTAAGTCAACTGGAGGTTGTCTCTATAACATTAGTGGATGGGCCAGGTTCTGTGGCCTGCAGTCTGCAGGAGGTCAGACTAGATGATCATGATGGTCCCTTCAGACCTTCAAGTCTATGAGTAGGTTAGATGGATTAAGATAACCTCGTAATCTAATTTAAACGTTCACCTTTTGAAATATTGCACTTGAAAAAGTTTTGATCTCACCTCAAATTGCTTATATGTCATACTAACTCTAATTGTTGTTGATTATGACCCCATTCACTCCAAGATAATATCACGCTAACCTTTCAAAAATAGGGAAATACAATAAACTTTCTTTTTTCTATTCTTCACTTTCATTTTCTTCTTTATAACTCATTGATCTATTATTTCCAGCTGATGAACTGAGATATTGCTGCAAACCTTTTATGCTCTTTTAATGCAGAAACCAAACATCACATTCACACCTTGAAGACAACCTATGTTTTCAAACAATGTGGTAAATGTTAATTGAACTGAAGTCTACAATTATAATGCAGCAGAAGGCTAATAAACAATTAATAAAGGAAACAAATTTTTCTTGGAGCATAACTGAATGCATTTTCAGCACCTTATGTCTCTGTGGAAACAATTAGAACTTGATAACAAAATCTCATGCTTGTATAACTTTCATTTTCTGCTTCACTGCCAAGCTACTTGGGCAGTACAGTACATTCGAATAGGAAATAAGCATTTGATTTCTTTTAGTATCCAACTGATATTATGCTTCCTCTAAAGAAAGGCTTGTGCTACACGAGCTGCCTAGTAGTTCATTATTTCTTTCAGTCCTAGTCATGCTGCTAGAGCTTACAATTAAGCTAAAAAAATCAAACCTCTATATTCAACAACAAACTGACACTATCCATCCCATCTATCAGGCCAAAAAAATGTTTAAAATTGCATTGAAAGTTGATGTGAAGAGAACAATAGCAATTGCCTTTTGAGTTCACATATTTTGCTAATTAAAACAATGTAAAATATAATTAAGAACACCAGGTAATTTTAGTATAGATAATGGTCCAGATAAGACACCATTCAGGGTTACAAGCCATAACTGAGAGGCAATAATGATGACATTCATTCTTTTAATAAGGCTAATCACATAGGGCTATTGGAAAGAAAGAGGCTACTGTAGTTATGTACCTTAAGTGAGGTTCTAATAATCCTATTAAGGAAAGATTCCAAAGCCATTACCTAGAGACCTATTCTAAGAGGAGCTACTGCACTAAAAAGTTTCATATTTCTATAACTTAAATTGAAAGTGGTTTAACACACATTTCTGCCATACTTAGTGCCTGATCCTATAAATCCTTTTGAAATCTATAGAACTACTCCTATGAGTAATGATTATTCAAGTAAATCAGAACTTGCAGCACTGGACTCTTGGTTTTAAAAAAGCCCAACTCAGGAGGTAGGCAGCACTTTAAGTTACACGCTCAGTGATTACACAGGTCATATCTTAATTACTCATCAGCTTCATCATATTACTAGGCAAATATTGGAAACAATTTTCTTGGTCCTATCTTGTCAGAGGGGAAAAGTGACATTCATTGGCATGAACTTCCTTTTGCACACTATATCAAACAGGCTAAGTTTGCAGATTTGCTTTGGGTAGTATAGATATATGAACAATGCTATGGTTTCAGAGTAACAGCCGTGTTAGTCTGTATCCGCAAAAAGAAGAACAGGAGTACTTGTGGAACCTATCCTTGTAACAAACCCCGATGCCAACTCTGTCCACATATCTATTCAAGTGACATCATCATAGGACCTAATCACATCAGCCATACCATCAGGGGCTCGTTCACCTGCACATCTACCAATGTGATATATGCCATCATGTGCCAGCAATGCCCCTCTGCCATGTACATTGGCCAAACCGGACAGTCTCTACGCAAAAGAATTAATGGACACAAATCTGACATCAGGAATCAAAATACTCAAAAACCAGTGGGAGAACACTTTAACCTGTCTGGTCATTCAGTGACAGACCTGCGGGTGGCTATATTACAACAGAAAAACTTCAAAAACAGACTCCAAAGAGAGACTGCAGAGCTAGAATTGATATGCAAACTAGATACAATCAACTCCGGTTTGAATAAGGACTGGGAATGGCTGAGCCATTACAAACATTGACTCTATCTCCCCTTGTAAGTATTCTCACACTTCTTATCAAACTGTCTGTACTGGGCTAGCTTGATTATCACTTCAAAAGTTTTTTTTTTCTCTTAATTAATTGGCCTCTCAGAGTTGGTAAGACAACTCCCACCTGTTTATGCTCTCTGTATGTGTGTATATATATCTCCTCAATATATGTTCCATTCTATATGCATCCGAAGAAGTGGGCTGTAGTCCACGAAAGCTTATGCTCTAATAAATTTGTTAGTCTCTAAGGTGCCACAAGTACTCCTGTTCTTCTTAATGCTATGGTTGAATTATATCATTCTTCTACTGGAAAGAAGTGAATATTTCATATTTCTCCAAACAATCAAATACTGTTTATCTTCAATTAACTGGTGGGTCTGATCAGAAAATTTCAGATAAATAGGGATTCAGTTGAGAAGCCAGCTTGAAGACTCACTTGCACGAAACTGTGCTTGTCACTTGAGAGCAGCTTTCAGAGATTATTTCTTATTATAAATAGATAAAGTAAGTGTCAACATTCCCCAAATACCATTCAAGTAATGGCATGTAATAACTATTGGTAAATGACTAATAACCACTGTAAATACTAACACTTGCTGCTAATTGGTTCCCAAATTGTTTCAGGAGACTTACAAGAAAATAAGATTTGAGTATGACAAAAATCCCTTTTCTGGTACTCTCCACTGAAGAGTTGTACTATAACTTAAAAACAAACAAACAAAAAAAACTATATCTTACTCAGCTATTAGTTCTGCTATCTTCCACTCAAGACCTCTGCCAATGACCACATGCTGTCGAGCATACAATGTCTCTACTGAATTGTAGGTTGTATTTCTGTGTAAGCTACTGCGCAAAGCTTTGTCCTTGAACTGTGATCTGATTGAGGCAGATCCATCACATGGTGGTTATTGCTTTGATTCTGTGAGCCCTGAGGAACAGAAACGCTCCTTACTTTCACATATTCCTTCATGCAGATGTCTATCCATCTCACAATGGAAGTTTAAGAGATTGCCAATCCCATCCTGGCTGCTGTTGTCTTTCTGAAGTGTGCAGATTGGTTTAAATACTTTTTAAATGTCTTTCTGGGGTGCTAGGAATGGAAATTCCTTTTAATCTGAGATTTGAAAATGTTGCAGAACATATTTTACTCAAAGACAAAATAGCATTATTGCAAGCTTGAGTTTGTGATTTAATCATAAAAGAGCTCATTCAGAAAACTGTGATATGACTATGATCACATTATTTACCCTAGATGTCAGGTGATGTTCATAAGATTTTCTAGGCTCTATCTCTTACTTTCTTATGAAGACTCTTTTTTTTTCATTTCTTTATTCTGTCATTTTAGTAAATCATAGAACAGGCCCCAAAATGTTAAGTTTTATATAGTAAGGGCCAAATCCTGTTTGCCCTGGGCAGGTAACATCAGTGGAACCACCCACATCAGTAAAATGTGCAAGACTAGCCCGAACTCTTGAACTTAAAGTTCCAGATAGAAGCAGAAAAACTCTGCAGCTCTGAGATTTAATGCATGATGATTGTGGGTAGTAGACTAGATAAACTCATATTTATAACATAACTTAAACTTTTATTTATTTGCCTTTCCAATTGTGAACAAAAGCACCCCTATAGTCATACCCTACACACTAAGATAATAATCATTGAGTAAAATATGCCTTGTGAGGTATTATTTGAAAACTACTAACTCACTGGTCAATAATATCATGGTGAAATGTATGCAGCAATATTATGTTAAATTATGAATCCCCCCTGTATGATGATGATAGTGCACATTCAAACCCAGACAACCCTAGATCTGCCATCAACAAAGGAATGTGTGTTATCTCAGTTTACATATAAATAGTAAACAGAGTCCTCCAGAGAGCAGGGGGAAGAGTTATTGGGAAACAGAACAATTTGCATTTTAGCAAACCAAGCGGGGGAAGAAAGAGCCTGGAGCCTCCTTTACCACCAGACTCTGACCCTTTCCTCAGTGGTAGGATATACTTCAAAATAATCCACTTAAAAGGTTTGCTGGATTGTAAAAGAAAGGGGCAGAAAAACCCCAAGTTCTCTTTTTCACCTAAGAAAACAAAGACACCAGCACATTTGGGAGAGCCTGAGATGAGTGTCAGTTGCCATCTTGCTGGAAGACTGTGGGTGAGAGGCTATCTTGACAAAGCTTTGAACCAAAACTCGCTAGATTAAAATTTAGACTTAGATGTATATTTTCACTTTTATTTGCTGATAACCATTTTGAAATCTCATACTTCAGTTCACTTAAAATCTTATCTTCTTTTGGTAATAAACTTCTTTGATTTTTAGTTTAAACTGAACTGTTTAAACAGGGTTCCATAAGTGGGGGAGCTGTGTTTCCTTCCCCCTACAAAGAGTCCTAAACCCCAGAAAACAACTGGGATCCACAGGAAGTTGGGCTTTGATACAATTTTTGAGAGACAATATATGTCAGTTCTGATAATAGCTAAGCCTGTTTTCCTATACTTAACATAAAGATGGGTATATCAGTCTGTGCTGCCATCTCATACCTTCTCCAGATCACTATATTCCAGCTCCCATTCCCTTTACAGAAGAGATCAAGCAGCAAAATCTGGATCTGGATTAGGAATTCAGACGCTTCAAACTTCCAGGGTTTTTGGATCAATTTATTCTAATGATAGGAGTCATTTACAAAATGTGGAAATAGGGCCAGGTTCAATTTCTGAACACAGACTAAGTCTGGGTTTTTTAAAATCTGATGTTTGAGACATAACTCCTTCAGAATTAACTTGTGATCTCTTGTAATTAGTGGTACCATTATTTCATGGTTTTTTTTAAGTTTTAATGCACAGTTGAGGTGATTTATTCTCTTCTATTCATGGTCTTATTCTGTGCTCATCATTGTGGAAGTTGAGCACCTGGCACTTTGCCAACACCCCACTTCCCCAGATTAGGGAAACCAGGATTATCTGCCTCTATACAGACCAAATGTTTAGGTTTAAAATCCACATCTTCAGTTGGTGTAAATTGAAGTAGCTCCAGTGGAGTAAATGAAACTATTCTGATTTACATCAACTGATTGTACTCTTTTACTTGTAGTGTCATCTTCCCACCTTTATTTCACATGTTTGCAATAATGTTTATGAATAACTCAACCCCCCCCCCCCCCCCAAATGGGGCAGTTATCCAAATTGCAGCTTACTAGCTCTAGTCTCCCACCTCGACCAGGGTATATTCATCTCACGTCTCCTAAATCAATAGTGTCAAAATATAAAAGCAACAGAGCTAAAGATCTAGCTTCCAACAGTCTCTGTATTCTCAGCACTAGAGTAGTCACAAGATGGCCTGAAAAGCCCCCTTAAAAGGTTTAGAAACTCAGGTGAACAGATGATGGCTCATACTTTAGAGGCCACCTGAAGATATTCTTGTGGATTGGGTTACACCAAGTTTAAACTGTTGCGTGTGATCTCCACACGTCATTTAAGGTAGCTGAAAGAGACAGCTAAGCAGCCACCTCCTAAGACAAAGGGGTATGCAAGCCTGACCAGGAATTTGGTCTCTGTGTGTGGTGGGCTCCACTATATATTTGTCTTTATATCGATGTATGTTGGGGGTGTGTGATCGGTGTCGGTCCACCTACCCGCTAGGGGGCGGTGGGGAGCTGCGACGTCACTGGCCGGCCTGGGTCACGCCTCTGCCACTGGGGAATTAGCAGCGGGAATGACGCCAGCCAGTGTCTGTAGCGTGCCCCTCAGGCAGGGGAGCGCCGGCAAAGGTCCCGGCGTGGGTCGGCCAGATAGGGGAATGCAGGCCCAACCTACACCACTGCGTTCCAGCCCAGGGCCCTGACAGTAGCAGGACCAGGGTCCTGCCACTGGGTCAGCGGGGTCCTTCCGCTATATAGACTCACTACGGTGCAGCTCTGTCCCAAGGCTATTTCCTACCCGATTGCTCATCCGAATCCCTCTGGTCCCGCCAGTGCGTCGGGGTAGTCCGCTGTTGGCAGCTCAGGCTCCTCCAGCTCCTTCCGGTCCTCGGCTGCTGGCAACTCCAGCTCCCGCTCCGGCTCCTCCAATCCCTCTGGGTACTTGGCAGTGGGCAGTTCTGGCAGCCCCAGTCCTTCCTCCAGGTGAATTTTTCCACTGGTCCAGGGCCTCCCCTGGCGTGGCAGCAGGGTCTGAAGGGAGCAGTCTGCGTCTGCCTCCCTCCCTGGTGCTGCCCTGACTGAGCTAAGGGCCCTGCCCTTTATACTTCCTGTTCGACCCCTCCCCTTCCGGGGGGTGGAGCGAGCTTGGCCTGGCCCCGTCCACTCAGGCTGAGAGAGTGGCTCTTTACCCTCAGGTTCGGAGGGCAGCCACCCTGGCTCCCTACATACCCCACCCCTCAAATCCAGCTCCCGATCCTCAGAGCTGGCATCCTCAGCCTCCCCTAGATGGGAGAGAAAGTCCGCATTGGTGTTGTCCCATCCCGCCCAATGGCGGATCGTGAAGGCGTAGTGTTGTAGAGTGAGATACCATCGCTGAAGGCGGGCATTCGTGTCCTTCATCTTGTTGAGCCACTTCAGGGGTGCATGATCTGTAACCAGTATAAAGGGACCCAGAGGAGGTAGTAGCAGAGGGCATCAACTGCCCACTTAACAGCTAGGGCCTCTTTCTCAAGGACGGAGTAGTTCTGCTCCCGGGGGAACAGTTTCCGACTGATGTAAACAATAGGGTGCTCCTCCCCGTCCACCTCCTGTGAGAGGACCGCCCCAAGCCCCATGCTGGAGGCATCGGTCTGAACAATGAAGTCACGATGAAAGTCTGGGCTGAAGAGTACTGGCTCGCTACACAGGCGGTCTTTGACAGTTTGAAAGGCCTCCTCACAGTCGTCGGACCAGCACACTCTGCGAGGGCTATCTTTGGTCAGGAGTTCTGTCAGAGGGGCCGTAATGGTTGCGAAGTGGGATATGAACTGCCAGTAATAACCAGCTAGGCCCAAGAATTGACGCACCTGCCTCTTCGTGGTTGGCGCCTGACATTCCTGGAGTGCTTGAACCTTCCCGATGAGGGGGCGTACCTGTCCCCGCCCCAGGGTGTACCCCAGATAAATGGTTTCTTCCCGCCTGATTCGGCATTTTTGGGGATTGGCTGTGAGGCCGGCGGCGCAGAGGTCCCGGAGGACAGCCACCACTTGGTTGAGATGTTCCTCCCAGTTACTGCCATAGATGACCACATCATCCAGGTAGGCGGCAGTGTACTTGGTGTGTGGTTGCAAAATCCAATCCATCAAGCGCTGAAAGGTTGCTGGGGCCCCATGGAGGCCGAACGGCATGTGGGTAAACTGGTACAGTCTTGAAGGGGTGGCAAACACGGTCTTCTCCTTGGATCGAGGTTCCAAGGGGATCTGCCAGTACCCCTTGGTGAGATCTAACGTGGTGATATAGCAGGCTTCTCCAAGCCGGTCAAGGAGCTCATCGACGTGGGGCATTGGATATGCATCAAACTTTGAAATGGCGTTGACTCTCCGAAAGTCAATACAAAACCGCCAGCTCCCATTTGGCTTTGGGACAAGGATGACGGGGCTCTGCCATTTGCTCTGGGAATGCTCAATAACACAGAGTCCCAACGTGGCCTGGACTTCCTCCTCCACGGCCTCTCGCATTCGCCTAGGCAATGGCCAGGTCGTCTCTCGGACCACCACCCCAGGTCGGTCTGGATTGCATGGTAGGCGAGCATAGTCCATCTGGGCTTCGTGGTGAAGGTCCTGGGGAACGCCTTCACTAGGCAGAGGGCCTGTTCTCACTGCTTGGCGGTGAGCATCTCGGCTAGCTGCGATTCACCATTATCAGACTCTTCGGGGGATTGTGGCCCAAGGTCTGGTTCAGGCAGGTATGGGGCAATTAGTAATCCTTCTCATTCCTGCCAGGGTTTTAAAAGATTTACATGATAAATCTGCTTTTCCTTCCGGTGATCAGGTTGCCGGATTTCGTAAGTGACAGGCCCCACTTGGCGAAGGACTTCATACGGGCCAGCCAGCAGGCAAAAAGTTTTGATTCCTCTGAGGGGAGCAGGAGGAGGACTCAGTCCCCTGGGGCAAATAATCGGACCTGGATGCCCCGATTATATTGCTGCTCCTGGCCCCTCTGGGCTGTGTTTAAGTTCTCCCTCATGAGTCCACCCACCCGGGCCAGCCGCTCCTGCAGCTGTAAGATGTATTGTAAGAGGCCCTGCGTTGAGGATGGTGTATGTTCCCAAGTTTCTCTCAGGAGGTCCATCACTCCGCAGGGTTGTCGCCCATAGAGGAGCTCAAATGGAGAGAACTTCATGGAAGCCTGCGGAACTTCCCGAACCGCCAGTAGTAAAGGGGGGAGTAGTTGATCCCACTGACGGAGATCCTGGGTGGGGAAGCGTTGCAACATTCCCTTCAGGGTCTGATTAAAACATTTCACTAACCCATCACTCTGGGGATGGTAAACCGAGGTCTGCAGTTTCTTAATCCCTAGCAGGGCACACACCAGACGGAACAACTTAGAGGTGAAGTTGGTCCCTTAGTCAGTGAGTATCTCCCAAGGGAGGCCTACCCTGGCAAAGATCTTCACGAGCTCTGCCGCAATAGTGCGGGCAGTGATACTTCTTAAGGGGACAGCCTCGGGGAAGCGGGTGGTGTAGTCCATCAAGACAAGGATATATTGGTAGCCCGCCTGACTTTTCGGGAAGGGTCCAACCAGGTCCATCACTACTCGTTCAAACGGAACACCCACCATTGGTAACGGGACCAGGGGGGCCTTCCGGACCCCAGCCGGGGCGGCGTGTTGGCAGTCCGGGCATGACCCACAGTAATCCTTCACCTCGCGGTGGATGCCGGGCCAGAAGAACTTGGCCAGGACCCTAGCCGCAGTTTTCTCCAGTCCTAAATGGCCTGCGGCCGGGATGTCATGGGCTAGCTTCAGGACTGCCTGCCGATGAAATCGGGGAACCACGAGTTGGGTCCGGACCTCTGGGGTTTTAGGGTCTCGCTCCACGCGGTAGAGACTGTCCTGATCAGTTCAAATCTAGGCCATTGGGTAGCCCGTTGGGCCTCCATGACCTTCCCCTCTACCCGTGCCAGCTGTTCATAGGCAAACCGGAGCGTAGGATCTTCCCTTTGGTCTCGGCTAAAGTCCATAATATCCACCGGGGGGCCCCCCCGTCTCCCGGCCGTCCTGCCTGGGTGAAAGGGATGGGTCAACGCCGGGGTCGGGACACAGCCTGGGGCCTGGGTCCATCGCAGAGGAAGCTCCCTCAAACGCCTCTTCCGGAGATAGGGACCGGAGCACCTCAACGAAGTCTGGCCAGTCCCGGCCCAGGATGATCAGGTAGACAAGGGATGGGGCTACTGCCACGTTCATTAACTGAGTTGCCCCGTTCACCGTGAGAGGGACCTGAACCGTGGGGTACGGTTTCACATCTCCATGTATACACTGTATCCGTACCTCCCCAATGATCCGCTCGGTATCCGGGAGGAGGGACTGGCGGACAAGAATCTGCCCACAGCGCGAATCAATTAGATCCACAACGGGTGACCCGGCGATGCCAATGGGGGCCATCAATTTGGCCGCGGATGACGGGCAGTCCTGGCGCTCCCCGGTGTACACCTGGCCAAAGTCGCATTCCATTGCCGTGCAGTCTCGTTGCAGGTGACAGTACTCGCCACACCGAAAGCAAGGTCCTATCTCTGTGCACCCCGGCCGCGCAGGGTCACCCAGGTGGCCACGGGGTTGGCCGTGGCCCGATGGACAGGTCAAGCGTCCAGACGGCATGGGCTATGGAGCATCGGGCCGTCGGGGAAAATAGCATTGCCACCATTTGGTTGTTGGGCTCGAGTTGGCATGTCGACTTTGGGGGTGGACCCCCTTTCAGGCTTCTGAGTGCCGGGTCCAGAACTTGGGGGCTGGGCTGACAGTTCTATTGGGGCCTTGGCCTCTAGAAAGTTCTCCATAAGCATGACAGCTGCACTTAGAGTTTGAGGCCGGTGCCGCAACACCCACACCCTCCCTGGAGTCGGGAGGATATGCACAAATTGCTCAAGGATGATCTGTTCTGTCACCTCAGCCACAGTTCGATGCTCGGGTTGTAGCCATCGGCACGCTGCATCCTTTAATTCCTGGGCCACGGCCCAGGGCCGGGCACCCGTGGGGTAAAGCTTTCCCCGAAACCATTGCCGAAAGGTCTCCGGGGTGATGTCGAAGGCATCCAGGATAGCCGCTTTTACTCGGGCTTAAACATGGGCCTCATCGTCTGGTAGCTCCCGGTAAACCTTCTGGGCCGGCCCCGTTAGATAGGGGGCAAGCAGGGTTGCCCATTGGTCCAGAGCCCAACCAGCTACTGCAGCAACCCGCTTGAAGGTCACCAGATAAGCCTCTG
The DNA here is from genome assembly GCF_013100865.1 of Trachemys scripta elegans. Classification (NCBI taxonomy): domain Eukaryota; kingdom Metazoa; phylum Chordata; order Testudines; family Emydidae; genus Trachemys; species Trachemys scripta. Next base: position 86,124,259 of record NC_048301.1, read on the forward strand.
GGTCGTCCTCAGGCCCCATCTTGGCCAGACGGTTTGGTGGAGCAGGGGGGTTGGGGGCGACCGCCCCGCCCAGTTGGGCTCCACCGGGGCTCGGCCACAGGGTGGCAAGTTGCTGGAAACATTGGGTCTGTTGTTCACGGTGCTGGGCCCCCAAGGTTTGAAGTAACTGCTGCTGGTGGGTTCCCAGCTGCTGTATGAGTTGTTGCTGCTGCTGAGTCTCAGCCAGCACCTTGATAAGCCTCTCCAACTCCATATTCTGTTTAGGGGCTGCTGCTGCCTCCTTGCTCTAATCCCTTGCGGCAGGGATAGGGGGCGCTGCCCACGTTCTCCACCACTTGTGATCGGTGTCGGTCCACCTGCCTGCTAGGGGGCGGTGGGGAGCTACGACGTCACTGGCCGGCCTGGGTCTCGCCTCTGCCACTGGGGAATTAGCGGCGGGAAGGACGCCAGCCAGTGTCTGTAGAGCGCCCCTTAGGCAGGGGAGTGCCGGCAAAGGTCAGTAGCGCGCCCCTCAGGCAGGGGAGCGCCGGCAAAGGTCAGTAGCGCGCCCCTCAGGCAGGGGAGCGCCGGCAAAGGTCCCGGCGTGGGTCGGCCGGGTAGGTGAACACAGGCCCACCCTACACCACTGCGTTCCAGCCCAGGGCCCTGACAGTGGCAGGACGAGGGTCCGGCCACTGGGTCAGCGGGGTCCTTCCGCTATATAGACTCACCATGGTGCAGCACTGTCCCTGGGCTACTTCCTACCCAATTGTTCATCCGAATCCCTCTGGTCCCGCCAGTGCGTCGGGATAGTCAGCTGTTGGCAGCTCCAGCTCCAGCTCCCCCTCAGGCTCAGGCTCCTCGAGCTCCTCCCGGTCCTCGGCTGCTGGCAGCTCCAGCTCCCCCTCCAGCTCCTCCAGTCCCTCTGGGTACTCGGCAGCGGGCAGTTCTGGCAGCCCCAGTCCGTCCTCCAGGTGAGGTTTCCACTGGTCCAGGGCCTCCCCTGACGTGGCAGCAGGGTCTGAAGGGAGTAGCCCATGGTCTGCGTCTGCCTCCCTCCCTGGTGCTGCCCTGACTGAGCTAAGGGCCCCGCCCTTTATACTTCCTGTTCCACCCCTCCCCTTCCGGCCTTGGCCTGGCCCCGCCCACTCAGGCTGAGAGAGCGGCCCTTTACCCTCAGGTTCAGAGGGCAGCCACCCTGACTCCCTACAGAGGGTGTGTGGAAGGGAGTGAGAGAAAAGTTGCAGGGGAGGAGAGAGGTGTTGGGCTCGAGACACACTGCCTGGACAGTTTTACAGAGGCTTAGGGCTGTTAGTAAAGAAACTGTCTCCTGTTTTGGTTCTTTCTGCAAAACAGTACTTTATACATTCTTTGTAAATCAGAGTTTTAAAAGCTACCAGACCCCACTGTCCATTTTCCTTCCATTTGGAAAAGCCTATTAGATCCTAAAATTTGGCCAGTTTCTCAGGTAAAAAAGATGCATAATTATTGACCTTAGAAATATTTAGGACAACATCTCTATTAGTAAATTAGTAAAATTAGAAGTAGAGCTGATAAAGACCAAGTGGGCTAAGTTCTAATAGAATTAAGAAAAGCTAGCAGCTAAGGAGTTGATGGCCCTTCTGTTTTCTGCTTCTCAAAATGAAGGAGGACATATTTGGTGAGAGATTTATCAGACTTGGGGAAGCAGAAAAATTTCAATTAACCCTTTGCAAGTGTAATGAGAATCTGTCCTTCAGAGAGAAAACAGTAAATCATTTTTAAAGGGCCCAGTCATGTTCTCATTGCCATCACAGTGACTTCAATTGGAGCAGGAATAGGCTCAAAGTGATTTTTTTTTATATTAATCTTCTCTTTTAGCACTCAAGTCACTGTATTTAAATTCCCCTTTAATACTGTATCTATCCCAGCTCCTAGAATTCCATTCTCAAAATTACATTGGCCCAGATCCTCATGGTGTTTAATCACCTAATTCTCCTTGATTTCATTGGGAGTTAGGCACCTATTAATATCTTTGAGGATCTGGATCATAGTTCATTCCAGATTTATTCCAGTGGATGTAATAAATTAATTGTACTTAAAAAAAACCCACAGTCATT